>NW_009217018.1:1229-14293 GCF_000690835.1 Fulmarus glacialis | reverse complement strand
CCCAGCCTGTATTGGTACCGGGGGTTGCCTCGAGCCAAGTGCAGGACCCTGCACTTGGCCTTGTTGAACCTCGTGAAGTTCACACAGGCCCACTTCTCAAGCTTGTCCAGGTCCCTCTGGATGGCATCCCGTCCCTCAGGTGTGTCGACCACACCACTCCGTTTGGCGTCATCTGCAAATTTGCTGAGGGTGCACTCGATCCCACTGTCTGTGTCATTGATGAAGATATTAAACAGTACTGGTCCCAATACAGACTCCTGCCGGACATCACTTGTCACCGATCTCCATCTGGACATTGAGCCGTTGACCACTACCCTCTGGATGTGACCATCCAACCAATTCCTCATCCACCAGACAGTCCACTCATCAAATCCGTATCTCTCCAGTTTAGAGAGAAGGATGGTAACATGCTGTTACCTTTCTCTCCAGTCCAGATTTGAATGCATTAGCTATTTTCCTCCTCACTTTTCATACCTAGAGAGCTCCAGATACCTCTCAGACTCCACATACCGGGGGAAGGATTTTGCTCGTTCCCAAGGAACGCTCACAGGAAAGGCTCAGCTCCCTCGGCTTGTCCTGGCTGCCGCAGAGCCGAGCAAACTCCATGGTTTGGCATTCTTCCCATTTCTTAGTCTGGCAGGTACTGGGATTACAGAGCATCTAAAACTAACCATATGATGACTTTATCTCTACGACTGAGGAAAAGACAGCAGAGTGTACAACTGCGTAGTTTAATTTCTAGAAAGAATTGTATCAAAATTGCAGTTCTGACCATCTTCATTTAAACATAACACAGAAGACAGCTGTAAGTGCACTTTGTTAATCTCACAACTATTTTTGGCAGGGAGGATATATGTGTAGAGAGGAAACGTGTCTCTCTGGGTCTCCTCAACTGGCCAAAATTCACTGAAAACAGCCACATGGCAGTGGCTTCTCAGCTTGTGAAATGTAGCAAACAAACATGAGCGTGTTTTCTTCACATTCAGGATAGTCAAACAGCATGAACCAGTAGGAAAAAAGTATTCTCTGGGCCACTGTGAGATTGACTATCAATTAAGATTTTCTGTACAGAGATAGGCAAGTGTTCAGTTCTGTTTGCTGTCTGTTGGGCCACATCGATTATAATTCTTTTGTCATTCCTATCTTTGTCTTGATTGTGTGTTTTTTCCCTAATAGAAAATAAATCTGAATAAACATGAAACCAGAATGAAAGTATATATTCTGGTTTCTTTGTACATTGCCCCAGGATGGTCACAAAACTGGGAATGAATAACCGGGAACCATTAAAAAAAAAATCCATCAGCAACAGCAAAAGGTAGAGACAGGGTAAACTCAAGGTCACATCCCTCAGGAGAATCTGGCCATGGTATGATGATTTGGTCTGCAATGTGCACATATACATGCACGCACAATGGTCAGCCAGGTACAATTTAGTTTTGTGCAGAACATTGAAGGAAAGAAGAAAAGTTAAAAGAGAGCCAGGATCTTTTTTTTTTGAAAGAAGAAATATTCACAGCTGAAGTACAAGACTTTCTACCAGGAGTTTCCTTAAACAATACAAACTTTATTGACACTTTAACAAGGGGAAGCATTTCTCTGAATTACAGCCTTATTTAAACATTACACAACAGACATAGTGTAAAGTGGGTAAGGGAGTTTCTGTTAGTCCTTATAGGACTATCAAGGTCAAAAGTCAATTAGAGTACTTCTTCTAATTGAAGAGATGAAATTATTTCCTTGCTGCCTTGAATAGTGTGTCCTGCTTCTACAACAAATATTTATAGGATAAATCATTCTGTTAGGAAAAGACATGATTCATTCTACCCTAGGCAGACATTAGTGTAACTGTAAATGTGAAATTCATAGTTTCTAGCACTGGTAAATATTTGCACAGAACCATTTCCTGCTCCATGACTACAAAAGTCTAGTTTTGCTGAAGACCCAGTTAAGTGTTGAAGCCAAAGCTTGCTCACAATAACCATGCTAATATAGCTGCTGAAGTTAGCGGGGCAATTTGCATGAATGAGATGAGCAGAACTTGACTGGTGATCAGAAGAACAAAGCTGTCATACCACATGTCCTCAATATCCTGTGCTTTGGCTTCACAAACCAGCAAACCCAGGACATTCAAATGAAAGGCCAGACATTATACCCTCCGTTTAATGGATGTGCACACCTACCTGTTTCATTCTGATTCTTCTATTCTGATTCACCAACTTCAAGAATGTTGTGCCAGCTGCACAATAATGTAGTTGCTGACCCTTTATTTTTGCCATTTTTTATGAAATTATGCTAAATGCCCATGTCTATGCTTGTCTTTCTGTCGAGCACAATATCTGCAGGGTTATATGATTTACAACCAAGGTGAGAAATAGAGAAAAACTCAGAGAGAATACTTTTATTTTAAGTACTGATTTGCTCATTCTTGTTTACTTCTTGCTGATGGAACAGACAGCAAGGGATTTGTATTGTTATTTCTTCTGCTATTTGCTGAGAGAACAGACTGACTGTGCTGCAAGTTCTCCCCCAGCTCCCTTTCCATGTCCTTGTTGCGTGGTAGTTTCTCCAATTTAAGAAACTGAAGGCAGCAGGATTTGGGTCCAAAAGTTCTCCTACATTTTCTGTTGATTTAAGTGGTTTTTTGGTACTGCTGAATATAATTGTTTAGGGATAGATTCTCAGAGAAACTGGCAAAGAGCCTCTGAGTGCTGCATAGCCATGCCAATTTACACAGAGAATTTGATACGATCTCAGCAAAGGGAGCATAATGCTACACGCAAAAGAAATTCAAAAGTCAGAGAGAGGCAGACTGGCAAAAAGCTCAAGAGAGTGAGAGAAAAAAACCTAACATATCAGAAAATCTGTTTTAATAGCTCTGTAAGGGGCCAGCTGCAGGTAATGGGGGAAAAGCCAGTGAAGCATAGCAGGCTGCGTTAATCTGTCTGTCCCTTTGAGTGCATGCGGGTGGAGAGAGTGCATATGATTCAGCTTCCTTGCTAATGCTGTGAGACAAGTAAACAAGGTATCAGTCATTGTCTCATGTACTGTATTCCTGCCAAGCATTTCTGTTATGCCAAGTGTGAGTTTGTTTTACACTGTAACTGGGAAAATAGTGTACTGAAAGGCCCATCATGCCATGACTACACATAAATTCAGAGGCACTGTGCACCAGTAATACTTAGATTAGGTTAGACGGGCCATCACCAACCTGGAGATGGCTTGAGTCTGGTTTATACCTGCCATGTGTCCATACAGTCTATGCTTAAATATTTACAGAGCAAAGCCAGTGTGGCCTTTTCTGTTTTGCTGTATTTCTATAAGCAAAGCCAATAAAAATGTGGCACCAGGAAAAAAAAAATAGGAAAATCCCCCTGTGGTAGCTGGCCGAGATCACCCAAATGTTTGTGAAGAAGGGAAAATCCTCATTAACAAGCTATGCATCTCCATCCTTACCATGAAACTGCAGTCTGGAATACCACTGTCTGATTCCAGCAGTTCTTATTTGGAAGTTGTCAGGTGAGCCAAACTATAAGCACAAAACCTGGCAGCCTTCAGTGATCAGAGGTGGAGGGCGTGGAAGAGAAATAGCAATTACTTTGGACACCTGCAAAGCTTGCAACTACAGAAGCTGAGCCAGAAGCAGAGGAAAGACTGCCATTCAGGAGAATCCAAGCACCCGGTAATAATTAAACAACTCCTGATCATGCTAACTTGCAGAATGAGTCTGGGGAAAAGATGAACTATTCAAGGTATTTTTAAAACACAACTTATTACATGCTTCGATGCAAAGCAACATTCTGGTCTTCAGTTTTCACCTGAATTTACTAAACAAAGAGCAACTGGTCAGTCAGTAACCACTGGAGATAGAGTAACACATATGGGGGCAGATAGAAATGGACCCTCTCCTGCCCAGGTTCTGCCTTGACCAGAAGTATGACATTTCCATCCATGAAATACCAAGTAACCATTGCCTGTAGAAATGCTATTAGTAATGGCTATTCACTATATTGTGCAGGGCTACAGTAAGTTGCACTGCCCATCCCTATCATTTCTTTTGTCTGGTATTGTCTGCATCAAAAAAATGTGCATCTGTTTGGTGAACCAGTCTCACATTCATAAATACCTTAGAAATGCAGTGTAGGATAGATTAATTAATTAGATAAAAATGTGGAGAGAAAGCTGTGCTTAACAGATTTATGTACTTTTGAGAACAGGTCATACAAAATAATCCTTCAGATACAGATGCAATATAGCAGTCATCTATGTTATTTGGACTGGAGTCCATTATCAGTATATATATTGACATATGTATAGAGAAATATACATACCTCTTAATGGAAGCTCCATTTCCCCACTTTTGAGTAAATCATGGTTTCAATAATAATGTGTTTGATCTCTCTGATGGCTGAGCATTCACTACCAAAGGCCACTGAAGTTCCTCCTTAACTTCTCTAGCAATGAGAAGCGCTAATGTTCCTCATTTTTCAAATGCAGAAAAACGTACAAAATGTTGGTTCCTACCACCAGTTCTCTCTTCCATGCTTGTACACTGCTTCATATCAAACGGACTTCTGAGCCATACGCAGGATTACCAGGGGATAAATGATAAACTATACAAAGAAAAAAGTGAAACTATGTTTCTGTTATGTTTCATCATCAGGGCATTTATACTAGCACAAAATGACATTTGAAAAGCCCCCCAATTTAATTTGAAAATCAATGGTATAATGGCTTTGGAATTATGTCTGCACATTGGAAAATCCCAATAGCTCATCCCTATGGTAGTAAGTGAAGCACTGTGACCAGTATTACACAGTCTACACAATTTGTTTGCCACGACAGTCCAATTTCATTTTAAATCTAGGAAAATACATTTAAAAGAGGTTACAGTGCTGAAGCTACCGTTCAGTGTTTTGCCTCATATCTAGAAACCTTTTAGAATTCAGCCAGCAAAGTATCCAAATAACAGTTTAATTGTGACCCTAAATAGTGGAGTACATATAAAACCTGGAGAAATCAGGTTACATTTTCCCCTAGATACATAGCCCCCTATATTCCCCATTGCAGCCAATCAACCATCTTTCTGCTGACATTTTGGACATCAGAGGCTAGAGGGATGACATCAGTCAAGGACTAGCAGAAATATTGTTCATGTTGCATTGAAAACTGGTAAAAAATTAATAGTCACATTGCCTGGACAGAGCTCTATGTAATCTTTTATTAGGAAACATGCCACAGGCTTTTAACTTCTTTCTTTTAATGGGAAAACTCTATCCAATTTCTTGCAGCCATCCTGCAGGCATCCTCTGTACTTACCACTATAACTCTGGGCTGCCTTAATCAAGAGGAGAGGGGAGCGGGCAAGTGGTGAACAACATGACAAATCTGTGTGAAAAGATAAACTCACCTGGAGCTTTGTGTATTTAATTCACAAATACAAGCTTGAGATTCATTGAACTTCTCATAGAAGATAACATGGTTTTAGAGTGAGAGTTCTCCTATAGGTCCCATGCTATAGTAGTGATCAACACGGAACCGCAGAACTTCCTGGGTAAGACCTGAAGTTTAAGAAAGCATAAGGCAAACCTCCTTAGGTGTTTTTGGAGTGGAAAAGGAAGATGCTCAAAATAAGATAGAAGCTTTCCTTGCTTAAAAAAAAAAATATATATTTGCATTTTTTGCTTTTTCATTTTTTTCTTTAAAATAATTAATATAGCAGCTTTTTCTTAAAATGTTTAGCTTTTAGTATTCAAGAACATTTCATTGAACATAAGTATATTTCTAAACTCTTGGTAAAAAATGCTCATTTTGAGAAAACAGGGTTCTTTTTTTTTTTTTTTTAATTTAGAAATTAAATAAATAATTCTCACACTTCCAAAATCCATGCCTTTATGAAACTTCTATCAATTGAAAAACAAATGGCATTGATCTATCTTCATTTAGTGTGGAAAAACACTACTGTATTTATGTTAGCATTTCTAGTGTACAATGAAACATTTAAAAATGAACAGTAGCTTTCTCTTTTGAGCAAGACTTGAAATCAATTGAAGGGCAGAATTTTTGTATTAATAAGTGTCAATGAAGAGTTACTGTTGTAAAACAAAACAAAAAGTATATATTTTAAATTATCACCAGTACTAGAATATCAAACACAGTTAAAATGCAGCCTTTATTGCTTTTTAAATTTGCCTAAATAAAAAAACAAATTCCATCCCAAAGATATTCAAGGATTAACTAGAGCTTTCCTGCAAGAAGTAGTTTTGTGGGTTTATCTGAAATTATGATGGTTAAAATGCAGGACCTTTATGACCTGCTCAATGGCAGGTTTACATTGAAACTGTTATAAATTATTACAGAGGTGAAGCCAATCTAAACAGTCCAACATAAATATATCTGCAGACATGCTGGCTACTACATATTCTAAACACTGTCTGTATATGAATAAACAGAGCTTTCTAAATCATTTAAGAAAATGTATTTATTCATAAAATCAATAATATTTATTTTTGTGTTTGACAAAAAAGGTCTATTATATCTAACTTATTGCAGCTTGAAAACTTTTTTTATGGATTCTTATGTGGTTTTCCTACATTTGATAATGGTTGAGAATTTTATTTTGAATTATGTGAATGTTTCTAATAGTTTTTGTATTTGACTAATCCTTATCTGTTTAAATTGTTGTTTTATTAAATTTCACAAGTTAAATATTTGAGTAAACATACTGTACAGGGCTGCATTTATTCAGCACTGTGTCAACTAAAACTTTTATCAGACTATAAAACAGACATAGGTAATGTTGGAAAACAAATCCATATTTGTGTGTTTCTACTTTCTTATTCATTTAGAACAGCAATAAAAATACATATTTCAGTTCATACTATTATAATAAGCAGCATTTGTGGCAGGAAAGGAAATGTGAGATGTTAACACATGGCCAGACTCTGGGTATTCCATTTATATGCATGAAACCATACAGGAAAAATCGCAGACTCAAATAAAGTTATGTATAATAACACTGTTTGTGTTGCTTCCTAATTTCATACAATATTAAAAATATTATATCACATTGAAATTCCTCCTGCTAGCTTCCCAAGAAGATTCCCGAAGTGCTTTGCAAGAGGCAAACTGTGTGCTACATTAAAGAAGAAAAAAAAAAAAGCACTTAAGTTACATATGCAAAATAGTGTCCTGAAAAAACAGCCATAAAACTATAGAAAATGGGAAGTGAGAAAGGCAGAGTCCTAAGATCTGCTGCACTGGATTTTGCCATTGGGTTAGAGGAACCTGCCAGAAACACAAAGGCAGCTGTGAAATAATATAAATGCCAATTTCTTCCCCTAATTTCTGTCATTTAAAAATTGAGTTATACCCAGAAGCCTGAAGTTTAATGTATCCTTTGAAACTCTTGGGTTTTTTATTATTGCAATTTTGTGTTATCTTTCCTTGTTTACTATATAAATACCCTGTAACTGTATCCAATATTCATAGCTGCAGCATTTACATACCGCTTTGCTACTTATCTCCAGCACTTCCTTCAGAAAATTCCCCCTTGTACCTGCTGTACTGTACAAAACAAATAAATAAAAAGAAATTAAAGCACCCTTTTTATTTTGAAAATTATACAACCATAGTTTTCAATCCTTCATGTCCCACATTATTCCAAGTTCTCAGTTATACTCATTTACTTTACCATGTAGTGTATATAATAGACATATAGTTTCAGAGTGCTGGCTCCCTGTGCCAAGGGGAACCGGTAGCTCTATTCTTGCAGCTTTCATATACTGCTTTTGGTTGCTCCCACTGGGGAGCTCCTAACTGATGCTATTGAATGTTTGTGGGGAAAAGAGTTTGGTTCGGTCTCAAGGGTTTTTTCCATAATTTGCTGGATAGCCAGGAAAGGTCTGAGGAAGGTGACAGCTCTTTCGGGTCAAAACTGCATCCCTGGAGAATTGCTGGATAAAGTATGCTTGGGCTCAGATTTCCTTTGATAAAGTAGAGCAGTTACAGGTAAGCTATAAGACTTAGGGAGCAGGAAAGAACTGTTTTAAATAGGAAAGGGTACCTCCCCTCCAGACCCATGCTACAGAGCCTGGATCCTGATCTGAACATCCTCCCTCCAGATGTCTCGTGTTTCTGCCCAGGTCCCTCAGCCGGGGTGGTAAGTCTGGGAGAGCCCCGCGACACGGACACGACAGCGGAGCTGGCACCATCGCCTCCCAAACTTCCTGCTCTACCTGGAACTGCGGCACGCAGCCCTTGGATTTGATAAAACGACTAAATAAAAAAGTGATTATAGTGGATCTTTGCCAGCCCACAATCTCCAGAAGTATCAGCAAGCCAGGACAGTCAGCTATTTCACACCGCTGAGGGGAGGCAGCTCGTGCTGGCTCCAGACAAAACCTCTGCGAGGGGAAGGGGCAGTTTTACCCACCGGCCGGCAGCGGGGAATGGATGGTCCGGCTTTCAACAGGTATGATAAGTGGGGTGCTGAGCCGTGAGTCATCGCTGGCTTCCCTTGCTACTGTAAGCACGGCTTCTTCGGGAAGCTGCCTTCTAAGATAGCACTGGCTGTAGAATAAACAACTGACAGTGTTCCTGCAGTTCTCACTCACTACTTCATTCCTACTGACTGGAAAAGAAATTGCAACTGGCACTGGTAGGGAAATGAAGATGATTCATTTTAATCCAAGCTAACACAACAAAAGAGTAAAGGAGGTGGAAGATGTGAAATAAAAAGATAAAACTGATAAGGAGCCGCTTGTACTGAAGACATTAAATTTAAATGAAAAAGACAGATTGATGTTTAATTAAAAGAAAGAAAAGTAATCAAAATGAACTGAAAGAAAAAGAAAGTAATCTTAAAGGAATTGTATTTCCAAGTATCAATATTCTCTAATTGTTTAATGGGTTCATATTGTGGATACAAAATATAAAAAGGCCCCCTCAAGGGAGGAAGAAATTCTTTTACAAAAGGTAAATAGCAAGAAAAGCAAACAAAAAGAAGCAAAATAAAGAACATTCAGAGGGATTAAATAATCTTTTGTAAAAAAGGAAGAGGCAAACAAACAAAGAAACTTTAAGCAAAAATAAAACTCTGGCTTTAACTACTCTCTAAGGTTTTAAAAAGAGTACATTGCAAATTGCATTTGTTGTTAAATTGTCCACAATGCTAATTTAGTGATTAGCTCCCTGCTCCTGGGCCACACATGCCATGTGTGCTCTCCATGCCATGGCAAAAGCTGTGGTGTTCCCATAGCCGGACAATTGTAAGACTGTCATTCTAACAATCAGATTTCCAAGAACGAATTATGTATGTAACATACCCAAACCCTGCCAGTATTGAATTATGCACATTATAAGATAGGCAGGAAACCATATGTATTGTAATTGTTAAAACCACTTTTGTTCATATTGCTGTAGCTGCTGTGCTGGTTGGTACTTTTCCCCTCCCGCTGTCTTTTAACCTCAGCTCAGAGATCAGCTGTCGACTACAGCGGCGTGACAATGAACTTCAAACCTGTGTCCACGACTCCAGTGACAGGAGCAGGATTTAAAGCTGCACTTTTCAATGACTGAAAAAGAAGAATTTTTCCTCCAAATAAATGTTGCATGATTTAAACATTTTCTTATAGGGAAAAAATAAAATTGTCCAAAAAATAAGTCTGAATGTGAGCCAAGTGAAGGCTGGCAGGGCACAGTCTGGCAGTGTAAATGTTCATTTGTCATCTCAGGGGAGTGTTAACTCCAGCACCTGGTTACAGCAATTTAGATGTCATCAAGGTAATTCTGTCATGGCTGATTTAAGGCTAATTAAAAACAATTGTTAATTATTTTAAGTTTCATTTTGCACTGGAAATTTCCCAAAGTACAGATTTTCTGTAAGGTTTGGTTGCCATGGGATTTTTGGTTAAATGTTTTTGTAAAATAACACACTTCCAAGTTTTGCTTGCTATTTTGTTAGTTCTGTTTTTTCCTCCCTTTCTTTTCACTTTATCTATCACATTCTCTACAATGACCAATGTGGGTTTTTTTTCCTCTAGCTTCAATTGCACTTCTCTGAAACTTTGCAAGGGTTGAGGAAGTTTTAAAAGGTTACAGGTTTAAAATGAAAAAATATTACTTTTAAAAAATAAAAACATTCCCAAATGTGTGATTTAGTCAATCACCACAAAAAAAAAAAAAAAAAGCAAACCATTAAAAAAAAAACCCAACAGAAACTAAAGGTAAAACGAACAAAAAAAAAGAGAGAAGAAATTCTGAAATGTTCTGCCAATTCAAGAAATGGTTTCATTCTATAATGAACACTTGAAAAAAAAGAAGTATGAAACTGTTGTTTTGGCTTTTAATGATTTCTCCACCTAACCATGTCAGTACAAGTATTTTGCACAAAACTCAAAAATATAAATACAAAATCGTGAAGCAAACTCTAGGTGCACTAGTGGCCAATATACATGAATAGCAGTGTTACCATGAGATTAACATTTAAAAACCAAAAATAATAGAATATATAGTAGAATTTTTTAACTGCTCTAGATCACCACTACAGAGATCACCACCGATCACTCCAGGTCACAGAGTGATTTGAGTTTGATTTAACAGGCACACAAAGAAGAGAAATCCAGAGCCCTATTTCTTCGTGGGCTTTTTCCTTAATGTGGTCTGGAGTGGAAATTACACTTTAATGAAGGGAAATCCAAGTGATAAAGTACCGGGAACAATAATTTTATTTTTGTAATAATATCCCTGTTGATACAGCAGTAAGATCAGTTGAAGATGAAAGGAAAAATATTTCCTGACACCTGGAATATTAGCGGGCATGAGCTATTTAAGTAGATCACAACTGTGTTTCAGTTACCTGCTGGTGTTGAATGCACATCCTTTTCTCCTCCACATACCTGACTCAATAATATTTAATCACTCTACACAAAGAGAAGTTAGATTATTTATAAGCAAAAACTCTGCCAGATCCATCAGTGAGCAGACCTTCTCCCCCCAACACTTGAGCAAGTTATTTCAAAGGCCACTAAGGTTGCATTTCCAAAGAAAAGTTAAGCACTGACATAGCAAACCATCAGCGTTAGCTAATGTTATCCACCCTTCCTCACAGCAAGTCACCTCTGTAACAAATGATACTTACAGATGATGCTTGGGTGACTTTAGACCAGCTTGCCTGATTGCAGCTTCGTTGCATCATGAAGACCCTGAAAGCAGAATAAAATTTAGACATCCAAGAATTATCGCAATCAGGCTGCACTTTCTTATTCTTTGTTGGGAGGAGGAACCAAGTAGGTGGCCCCAGCAATAAGGGATAGATCTCTGCTTTCCTTGGCTAGAGAATTTGGCAATTTGAAGTCTACAATATCTAATTCGCTTTATGGAAAAACAAAGTTTTAGCTCTTCTGGAATGAGTGAGATTATACTGGCTCTGGGCTTTCTCATTTTATTTTTTGTTTCTGTATCCAGGAGCAACAGACGTCAGTGCACCTGCTGTACATGTGCACATTCCCAGCGAGGGCCAATAATATTTTACATTCTTTAGAGTCAATCTGTGGACCTCATTTCCAGTTTGACTTTTCCAAATTAGAAGAAGTTCAGTTTACCTAATTGCTGCCTGCAGCCATGCAATTAAAAGTATAAATGAAAGATGGGAGAGACCAACCAGTCTACACTTCTAAAATTGTTCCTGAGATAATATTCCTGTTATGTCAAATGAAGTTTGAAAACTTTATCTTCAATTTTCTAAATAATTAATATTTGAACTTTTAGCCTGTAGTTGGAGTCAGAACTGATCATGCTGAAAAAAAACTCAGAAACCTTGATTTTGTCTTTCCAGAATGACCTGAAAATCAGCAGACCTAGCCTTCACAAGCTCTTCAGTTATCTTTGATCCTGTCCATATTCTAGTTAAAGGTGAATTTAGAAATCACGGAGTCTGAACAGTTGAGAGATTCATCTAATTGAGCTAACTAAATAAGTAACATTTGGATCACTGAGTATTCATCCAAACATATGTTTAATTTTACAAAGGTTCCCCCTTAACCAAGTTGGTAAAAAATTGTCTCAGATTTCTAACATAAAGTGTGAATACTCCATGTTTCATGGAAATAAATCTAACATCAACATGCAAGTTTCTGTTTCATTTTGTCAGATTCAATATTAATCTGTACCAATAAATTAACAAGGAGGAAGATATGCTGGAAGCATCAGGATGCACGAATATCTTTGCTTTAATGTAAAAGGGATTGACACATATTTCTACATACATTAATAAAAAAGCAATATTGTTATTTTATGAAGAGAGGGCAAAGAAAATAGGTAGAAAGAATTCAGAAAGCTCATCTGTAATCAAACCATATGACACTCAGAAAGCAATCTCTAAACCACCAGCATGAGTATTTGCAGACAGTGCCATGAAGGCAGATGCTGATGTGGAAAATACTACATTTTTCCGTAATTAGGCATCTGCAGACTATAATTATCATCCAAAGGAGTGGTCTGGTTCTGAGAAGTAAAAGACACCCAGCTAGACAACCCTGTCTAGCATTTCTTATTAATTAATAAAAAAATATATGCAAGAAGTAAGTCTATTCACATATGCATGCACACACACAAACACACAGAGGCTGGCACGGAATTAAAGGTGAGATAGACTTTTCCAAATAAAAATGCATAAAAACAAAATTTGCAGCTGAAATCTAGATTAATATAAAAAAAAAAAAAATTTATTTATGTAAAAAAACTGTTAGGAAGTAACAATCGCTAGAGAGTATGCTAACACTCGTCAGTAATAATCTAGCCTGGAAAACAGTAAAAGAACCTGTATTTTCAGTGAAAGATTCAGTCAGGTATTCTGAACACAGTTCTTAGCACTGATTCACTCTTTTCAAGGCCGTGCAGAGGTATCACAGTGACATGAGAAGACTATAAGAGCCCCCTTTCCTAGCTGAGGCTCAATTCTTTCAGCAAGAAGATTACAAAGGGTTAAGCAAACTTGCTTAAACCTGTGCAGGAACCCTTCAGGAAAGGAGGATTTCAAGGTTTGCTTGCGCTCCAGTTATTGCAGG
>NW_009217018.1:0-1198 GCF_000690835.1 Fulmarus glacialis | reverse complement strand
GACCAGTCTATAGGGAAATCCCAGCCAGGACTGCAAACTGTGTCCAGTCAAAGAAACATCTAAGTGGGTTTTATTTCAAACCTTGGAACAGGCAAGAGAAAATAGGAGGCTGTGACTTTGGACTCCAAGCTCTCCTTCTCTAGTAGCTCAGGGCAGAGTATTAGGGCTCAGCTTTAGGGTTCAAACCCCCAACAAGAGTGTCTGGCTTCTACTGTGCCCATGTGTGGAGCAGAGGATAAAGGGACCATACTATAGCTATAGCTATTACTATCTGATTACTGGCTCTTCCTTCCTTTTTCCTCATCATGTTGGATCACAGCATTTTTCACACAGTACCTGACAATACAGTTTGCCCACAGTACCTTCTCAAATAGTGGAAGGGCTCAGTCCTACCAAATGCTGAGCACTTTTTCTAACAAGGCAAAACACACATAAGCCCAAGCTGACCCTCAAGCATGCAGAGTCCCATTTACTGCAGGCACTACTTTTCTTGAAAGATCAATGTGTACTTAAATACTTTGCTGACCTGTGAGAAAGAACTAAACTTTATCTAAGAATGAAGTCTAAATGGAACAAGTTTTAAGAAAGATACCTATATACACAATCCCAAATGCTCAGTGTTATGCAAGAGTTTTAACGCACACAATGAGAGGAATAAAACATAACGGGAACCTTGCAGCCAAACAGCTTGCCATTCTTCCATCATTCTTATGGATAAATACTTATTTATTTCAAGACTTCTAAATCTTCCATCACTGAAGCAGCTAAATTCTATTTCCTGTGGCCCCAGTCATATTTTCATTGTTCGCTTTTGTTAATCACATAAACACCTGTGGAAAATTAAAAAAAAATCAATGTTTGTAAACAAAGGAAGTTTCTTTCCTATGAAGCAAATGTTTTCACAATGACTGTATGTATTACGCATTCTTTTCAAGATGTTTAGGGTGTCAGAGATTGTCCAAATGTGTCATATTGAACTGTGTTGTTGATAGTCTTTAACAGAGGAAGTTATATTCAATGCCTGGGATCCATAGGAAGAGTTTAAGTAACTATGGCAAGCTTAAGTCAGTGTTTTCATTGAAATGTAGGCTGATGCTTAACTAATTAGTTTTTGTATTTTCTCTTTGATCAGCCAGGTAGTATTTACATGCACATTGTTTTATCTTGTCTGTACACTATAAAGTTATATATTTATTTT
>NW_009217017.1:0-23221 GCF_000690835.1 Fulmarus glacialis | reverse complement strand
AGATACAGATCCGAATAATCGCCAGCAACTAGTGACTTTGAGGAAAATGATAATGGTGTTTGAAGTTATGTGTGGTGTGTGCCGAAGTGGGTAATACATGAATATGTATTCTTGTGGTTATCAAGACGGAACGACTTTGTCAGTTCAGGAAAGGGTCTGTGTAACATAACTGTACCTGCAGAGGTACAGTTCAATTATAGGTCCCTTTCAGGGCTGATCCATCAATTTGGGGTTGGATTTTCCATCTTAGGGTTCAGCGTAGGATCAGTCACAGAAACCCGCAGGCGCTGCAGAAACAAAGGACAACTTCTGACACAGCTTGGAGTCTGCGTGCAGATTTATACCATCTGCCCGTTGTGGGGCAGCAGCATCAAGATAATCTCCACCTCTTTCCAGTAGCAATGGATTGGCATTCATAATGAAACATTAATCATTCCGCGTCCTTCTGTGTCTGGGGACTCTAAACAGTTGTGGTAGGAGCAAAGAACCCTCTGCTTATGTTGCCTGATGTGCCTCTAAGAAAACATTAAAGGACTGTGTTTCTGGGAGTGAATTGGAATGGCATTTGCACTGTTTGCTCATTCATTTCAGATATCTGTCCCCTCCATCAAGTTCCAGGAAGACAGTTACACACAGTACATATACCTTTTTCTTGCAAGACAGTGTATAAGCATGTATAATGCACCCATCAGCATTGTAGTGCACTAGCCTCAGGGTAGTTGAGGCAAACGCAAGAGACGCAGAAAATCAGATCCTAATACAGTTCCACTTTTGAAATGAGTCCTGTTGCTTGCATGCAGATTTGATAAACTTTCAGCTTTTGTTTGTTTTCCTCTGCTCACTTATTTCTTTGTTATATCTTTTTCAACTGCAGTCCCCTTTCTCCCCTTTTCTTGCAACTTTATATGCTTTTTCACTGATAGGTTTGTCTCTGATGGTCCCAAGCAGCTAAACTGGGATGTGGAGTCAAGTATACACTTTCCTGAAGTTCAGAGAGGTTCAAATCAAGGCTTTGCTTTAAACCAATCTCTTGTGTTATTTTTCACGACATCCATTGTAAAGGCACTGCCTATTCCAGGTGAACCCACAGACCACCACAGGCACCACACCCACCCATCAGACTTTATGGGATATAGAATTGGAACTACACTCACATCCTTAGTCCAAGTGCTGGCCAAAACAGGGAAATGATATAATGGAAAAGCTCTTCTTCAAGAATCTGAAACCAAGTCCAAATATTAATGACGTTCTTGCCCTGTGAGTTAAGGAAGGATCATTATCCTGTTTCACAGATGGGTGAAATCTGAAGCAAGGTCACAAATTTAGTCAGTGGTAGATCGAGGAATGGAACCCTTTTCTCAACCTCTTGGTATGTGCTCTAACTCAGTGTGTATCTACCTACATATTGACATTGCTTTAAGCTTACACTTAAATATTAAATTGCTCCTTTAGCAAGAAAGCAAGCCTTTCAATGTATTCAGTCAAGAAGCAGTGAAAAGTTCTTGGGACAGACAAAAATGGAAAAGAAAATCAAAACTGCCAGAGACTGAGCCTAACATGAATGAAAATAATACTTAGCACTTGCAGGAACAAATCTTTCCCTGACTGGCACTATGCAGTTCCACCCCAATGTGTCCTTGGGGGGTACTGGTCAGAGGAAAGCTTGGCCTGGAGAGCACTTTCCTTCAGAATAGATGAGGTTCCTTCAGAATGCATGAGGTGGGCAGTGAGATTAGAGTGAGTGAACAGCTGCTTCTAGGAAGAAAAGAAAAAAATAAAGCAATTAATTAAACAAATCCTAAAAGCTAGACTCCCTCCTCCATGGAAGCAATCTCACCTCCCCACTGTCATGTGCAGAGAGGCCAGAATGGTTAAATGTAATTACAGGCCTTTTAATCTCCTGCTTATGGCATTTATAGGTCAAAGGGAACCTCTCAGAGCACAATTGTTTTGAAAGGAATAATAAAATAAACAAAAAAAAGCAAGAAGAGAGATTTTCTAACAATTGGTCTGTGCTTGATGATAACGGAACCCAGACGTTATTCTCATCCTATGTTCTCTTTCTCCTTGTGGAAAGACTTCAGTTCTTCCTTCATTTATTTGCTGTATTTATTCAGAATTATTATATTTTATTCTTGATTTTGTTCTCTCTCGCAGCTTCTCTTCTTTTATGTGGCAAGAGGTGGGTCAGAGAGAGTTTCAAAACCTTCACATGAGCCTGAAATGTCACATGAGTATATAAAATGTAAGTACGATAAAAGAAACATCTGGTGCTCATTTGTCAGGATTGAAATAAGGTCCTTTAAAACATCATGCATGTGGTTGGGACTTGCTTTTAGAAAGCACAAAGTTTCAACCCATACATCAAATCTAGCAGTAAAAGTTTTCTCTCCATTATGATGAATCTCACGTGTTTTACCAAAGTTAATATATGTCCCTGCTATTGTGGCTTCAGATATACATGACAGCTAGTGAAGACCTGATCTATGACCTTATGTACCAAAATTGAAGTACTTGAGCTCTAGGAAAACATTTTTGGCTGTCAGTTAATAACTGGCTGTTTAGTTGTGAGCAACTTAATAAAGATCACATAATCTAAGCCACTATTTTAAGCCTGATTGTGTACTTTTTACTTTGGTATCCATACCTGATACTACAGAAGAAAATGCTGTAACACGTGCATATTGGTAGGCTTTTCTATGCCAAACATCACCCAAGTGATGTTCAGTTCTCAAGTGTGAATGAACGTCTGCAGTCACTGCCTGTATAAAGCAAGATACTATTCTCACAAAGCAAGAGTATGAAGGCATCAGGGATCCCATGCACTTTTTTTACCCAGAATGCTAGTTCTTCTACTTGCATCTGGGTCATGTGAAGTTATGATGCGTGGTGGCAAAGAAGACAAGAGAAAGCGCCTTTTTTTACTGATCCCTGCAGACAAATGTTTGAATAGGTTGCTGAACTGGGAGACAGGGAGGAGGGAAGGAGTTTCCTCCACCTGCTGTGGGACATTCTCTGCCCGACCAAGCTGCTCACAATTCACTAATGATGGTATGAAGGCACCATGGTTCCAGTCTCTAG
Source organism: Fulmarus glacialis (assembly GCF_000690835.1). Lineage (NCBI taxonomy): Eukaryota > Metazoa > Chordata > Aves > Procellariiformes > Procellariidae > Fulmarus > Fulmarus glacialis. The sequence goes on along the minus strand of NW_009217017.1, from coordinate 20,140 downwards.
ATATCTTATTTGCTCCACTGTAAAATGTTATTAATTTTATGCTTCTTAGGGATTCTCTTTATAAATTGACAATCCACTTAGCTGCTAAAATTGGCTTTTAGCCATTTTTTTGCTGGAGCGGGGAGCCAGAAACTGACCTGGCAATGTGGCGCCTTTGTAACTTCAAGGGTCTTTTTGATACGAAAAACTTATACAGGATCAAATGTAGAGGGCGCAACTCTGGCTTTTGAGAATAATTAGTGACAAAACTCAGGAAGAAAACCCTTCATTCATTGGCAGTAGATGCAAAGAAGGTTTGTAATAATTAGCTCAGATAGCCTCAGAAACCTCTAGTTGTATTTAGTAAGTGTTTGTTCCTATGTATTTTTGTGTCACCATCTAGAATATATTTACATAAATAGGCACTTAGATCTTCAATGCCTAGTATCCATTTGCATTTGGGGCTGGCAGGTGGACTGTATGGATACACTTGGCTCAACCAGCCAATTACTTTGCCACTTATCTTCATGTCACTGCCCCGCTTTGTTATTGCAGCCTTCAATGCCACTTCTGTCTTCATCAACACTGTCTCATTCATGCTGTTTGCTTTGATGACTTTGCTGGGCAGCTTCTTTCGTGTTCTTGTCTCCTTGTGAGAGAGGCTTATTCTTCTTCAGTTTGCCTGTCTGGCTCACAAACCCTTGTGAATCAAATTGACGGTATTAACCTTACACAGAGGAGCTATGCTGGAGGATAAATGCCAGTGCTCTGCATGCTCTGGCTCCCATGGAAGTCAGTGGGAGGAGGACTAAGCATGGCACATCATGAAACATTACATTCAGCTACCTCTGGATGAGATGCTTGAATCAAACCATGTAAGTTTGTTAAATCATTGTGTCAGTTGCTGGCTGTGAAAGCCCATTTTACAGTGGTGATTCAACACATTATTTCTGCTCAGCAAGAGCGTGTGTTCATGTCTCATAGATTTTACTAGGTCCTGAGCACATGTTCAAGTGTCTACTGAATCAGTTCCATCAATACCTCATATAACATGCTGTACACTTTCCCCTGCTATTGTGAGTTCCCACCACAAGTACTTCATTCACATTTGACATTGTACCAGTGATGGGTGTTTCATATAATGAAAAAAACTCCTGACTTCTAATGAGATGATTATTTGATTGTTTTGGTCCACCTATGTTTAACGATGTGTTACTGACATGAGCAGAAGCATGGCATGAGGAAATAATAGATTTTGTATGTGAGGTAATCATCATCTGGGTCTCAAGCTTTCCAAGTCAGACATAGAACCAAAAAAAAAAAAAAAAAAAAGAGGAAAAACTCCTCCTGATTTCAGTGAATTTCAGGTTGTTCACTGTGACTGGAGGATTGTTGCCAACAGCACAAAACACTGTACTGGAATTTGGACACTGTGGAAGGAAATCTTCAGTTCTGTGTGTTTTCCCTGACAAGAAAACCTATCCTTTGAGAATTGTAATATTTGAGTTAATTTATGAAGTGACACAGGGAACCCTGTGCTCTTGATAAGAGATTCTTGAATTTTGGTGGCTTGGAAATGCCGTCTAAAATGCAAGTGTCCTTTCAAATTGGACTTGCAAGTTCCCAAAACCATGGTGGGAAACTACTGAGGAAAGGTTTTCTTGCAGAGATGGATGTATTGAAAACACTGAGAGTGCAATTTTCCCTGTGGTGTCTTGGCCCTCAAGAGTAGACTTAGAGGTACTAAGGGTGAGGAGCCCCTAAATGTGCTCATCGTATGATGTTTGACAAGTGTTAGTGAAGTGGCTTTTGCACTGCACAGGAGTCAGTGCCTTCTGCATTTATCTGAAGGAGAACAACTAGTTTATGCAGCTGTACTGAGCTGTATTTGCATCTGTGACCCAGTTAGCTACAGCTCTTGATGCTGCCTAATGGAGGGAAGTCGTGCACAATGTTTCTGTAATGACACCTAGGCCAGAGCTGACCCTGCGTGAAAACAATTACCCACTGACCCCAAAATTTCTGAGGTCAGGAACAAAGACAGTGATCTTTTAGGCCCTTGCAACGCACCATCAAATTTTGTGAAGTGCAGTCAGTAGCTCTCATGTACTAGTCTTAGTTCTTATGTTGGTAACTGGCAGAGATTTACCAGTTTATTGTTTGAAGTGCTACAGACACCATAAAAATGACTGGAATATTTCAAATTTGAGTGCCATCCCTGGATATTACTGTGATGTACAGTGTATCACAGTAATAGCATATGGGATTGGTACAAGTCCGTAACTTGCAGTTTAACAGTAAAAGCTGTATCGTAGAAATTTTTACAGCCGAGCAAGGTGGTAGTAAAAATACGTGAGTGTTGGCCAGCACAGCATTCACCAGTCTAGTGCGAACAGACAAACACAGGTCCAGTTCTTGCCCACATGAACACAATCTTAGAAAGCGGAGAACTATAGTTTTGGCCCAGTAGCTCAGTACTGAATAAGAGAAGGGGCAGCAGTGGTCCTGACTAGACTGCCATTATAAATGGGGATTTTATGAGAATGCTTAGAAAGCAGAGGAGTTTGTCTGGCTCTTTTGCACTACTGAACTAAGTACATACAAGTGTGCTCAGGTCCTGATCCAGCAGAGTTTTTAAGCATACACTAAGTGTTTTTGCATTGAAATAAAAGTATTTTGAAGCATGACGCTTAAGTATTTTGCTGGTTCTGAGCCTTAATAACACGCGATGGTTGTGGTTTAACCCAGCAGGCAGCTAAACACCACACAGCCGTTCTCTCACTCCCCACCACAGTGGGATGGAGGAGGGAATCGGGGAAAAAAAAGTAAAATTTGTGGGTTGAGATAAAGACAGTTTAATAGGACAGAAAAGGAAGGGAAAATATTAATAATAACAACAACAACAACAACAATAGAATATACAAAATAAGTGATGCACAATGCCGTTGCTCATTACCCACTGGCCGATGCCCAGCCAGTTCCCGAGCAGCAGTCGCTGCCCCCCAGCCAACTCCTCCCAGCTTATATACTGAGCATGACGTAATATGGTATGGATACCCCTTTGGCCAGTTTGGGTCAGCTGTCCTGGCTGTGCCCCATCCCAGCTTCTTGCTGGCAGGGCATAAGAAACTGAAAAGTCCTTGACTAGCGTAAGCACTACTTAGCAACAACTAAAACATCAGTGTGTTATCAGCATTATTCTCGTACTAAATCCAAAACACAGCACTGTACCAGCTACCAGGAAGAAAATTAACTCTATCCCAGCCAAAACCAAGACAGAGATGAACGTAATAAAAGCCCTGTCCCATCTCCTCAGTGAAGATTGTTGCCCAAATCCTGAAGAATCAATTTTAACGAGGTATTTTAGGCTGATGTTTTGCCTAGGTTAGATTCTTCAGTTCCTGCATTGGGGATACTTCTAGTAGAGTCTCCATGCATTTTGATAAAATGTGTGTGGGTTTTGGGACCCCCTATGGGAAGTCACTTTTCAATATAAAAGGTGCTCTATCAAACATCAGAAGAGAGAATGGGAAATTTAGCTTCATAGCCAGGTGGTCTAAATATTGGCACATGATCCTCTGCAGCAGTTTTAGATTTTGAAAAGCAGCTTTTCCAGCACGTGTTTAGAATTGGAATAATTTACAATGTGAAGAAAAAACAAATTACAGATTTCCAGTGTAAGTATCAAGGACCAGTCATCTCCTCTTTCCATATACTGCTTCTTGTGCCAGGTTTCGGCTTCTGAGGAACTGAGTAACGCCCAGGAGAAGGCCTTTGCTGGGAGAGTAATGCACAAAAGCTAAAGGAGACTTAGTAATGTGAGCTGCAATATGACATACTTTGGAGCCTTAAGTCCTGGACAGCTAGAATCTAGTCATCCTCCTCCTGACCCTGTAAGTAAAGCTGGCTGGCTGTTTATCCTCAGCGCAATGTCAGCCATGGCCGGCTATGTTGCACGTGTATTCATCTCTCCTTCTGTGCCAATCACAGCAAGAATATCTCCTTTTCCAGAGATGGGAAGTTCCTGGGTTTATTACATGTGGTAGTAGAAATATGTTATAGCAACTGCTGGTAAGGTGCGGATTTAAAGATATGGAGACTGTGTCATGAGTTTCAGTGGACAGTTTTACCCTAGAAAGGCTGAAAAAGAGCAGAAAGGTTTTTGATCGTCTTCAGTGATCAATATCTTGAATTTGAGAGCTAGATTTCCTCCAAAAGCAAGTGGACAAAATTCAGTTGTTAACAGAGTGAATTTGTCTGTGAGGATTCTACATTGTCTAGCTCCTTAAAGAAAATATCAGCTTGCTGAGTAAACACAATCCCCTTTGATTTGCCATCTTTGCATTGGTGTCTGCATAAATTCTTTTTGTTGTTGCTGGTCTGGGGTTTTTTTTGTATGAATTGGGTCACTTTCCAGTCTCCTTGCATTAGAGCATGGTAACAAAATCCAGTGTGACAGTTCCCCAGATGTTCCAATGTTTTCAAGAGGGAGGTGTGAGGCAGTAAAGAAAGGCTCTGCCCTTGAAGGAATTAAATCTCTTGGAAAACACAATCTCAGGTCCTTCCAAGCGCTTCATTGACCGACTTTTGAGCAAACTGCTGAAAACCTAATTGGACTATGTTCTGATTGGTAAAACAGATCTGGGAGGCAGTCCATAAGCAAAGGGGAAGATGAGCAGGGAAATCTGAGATACACACCGAGTTAGTGTGGAAACGACCATCCTCTCAGGCTGATCTGAACTTTCTCTGACTGCTACGCTGTGCAAGAAGAAAGGAAACAGCCCCAAGCTACTGCTTCTTTCTTTACATGCTTCTCTGAGGTGAAGTCTAGCTAGTGCAAGTCACATAGACCACTTTGCCGAGGCAAGAGGAGACAAGCTGGGCACTATGGGTGGATACTGGGCTCCCGGGAACCAGAACTTCAACACGTTTAGTGGGGAGAGGAGGGCTGGAGGGAAAGGCGGAGGGTGTGCTCTCTGCTACCCATGATATTGCTGCAGCTTGCTCTCCATGAACGGATGCTACTGCATACACAGTGGCTGGGGATCATGATTACCCCTCTCTCCAGAGTTTCCTTCATCCCCTCCTCCTCTTTTAGGTAACTGCCTAAAAAAGAAGATGAGAAATCCTAGGGTCTGCTAGATGGTCCTGCCCTAACGCAATCCCATCAAGAAAACAGATTTTTTTGACATCATGCCAAACTCCTTGCAAGAACAGCTATAATCTTTCCTTTTTGGAGTGGCTATATTTTGTTTTCACCTCTGATGAAACCAAAATCCGTGACCCATGTTCTGAAACATACGCCATATACTGAATTCTGATCAGAGACATGTTTATCTCAGGGTTAAGATGTTCAGAATGTTAATATCGCTGCAGTGCATTCCACTGCAAACACACATGCTCAGATAAATTAATGCTGTAGGCATAATACTTGTGGTTTAGGTGCCTATTTTCTTGCAAAATTGTTATAATTAAAAGCACTAATATCAGAGGTCCAGGAATGTAGAACTGGCATCCCTTTGCATCCTATACGAGGCCTGTGAGGATAAAGGATTCATGTGGAGTGTAAATAAAGTTTGCACCACAAGACAATGAGCATTGCAGAAAATCAGGCTCTAAACTTATAGCTGAAATAGAGATGGAAGAACAAACTTGAGGATTCGGAACAAATCCAAGGACCCCATTCAAGTAGGTGATTGCAGATTTCTTCTGGAGATCCCCATCTCAGTGTAGAGGCGAATGTCCCCTTGATGTTCCTGACTCCCCATTATTTCAAATGAAATACATTCTGCGTGTAGCTGTAGTTGTTCAGTTGTACTTGCAGGCAGAACTCACCTTGTAAAATGAGTGTAAAATTCGTAACAGCATATAATTATTAAAGCATTTTGTTGAAGTAAATCTCCTCTCTTTCTTGCTCATCTTACATTATCGCTGAGTAATGTCATTTTCCCCTACAATTTCAATTGGAATCACTGTACTCGTATCCCCTAGATCTACCTTTTTTCATTAAGGCCTCACAACCAGCTGAAGTTCAGCCTAGCCAAAAAGAGCTCTTTATCTTCCTATACACTGTCTCCCTTCCTTCTGCCTTAAGTCTATGTCTTTGTCTTTCCTAGTCACTGAGGAAAACATACCCATTCGGTGTATTTCTCAGGTCTATTTCTCAGACTTGGACTTCACATTTGACTTGCCTCTTTTCTATGTTATTATATGCCTGTCTCTAAAGCTTGTAGACTTTCTCCATAATATCTCTATGATAATGACAGCCATAGGGCTAAACTTTTTTCCTGGGACTTGAGCCTCTGCTGCTGTAATATTCTTTTCTCTGTCTTGATGATTTGGATTGCTCTATCCAGAATGATTTTGCTATAACCGTTCTGACTCATCTGCATAGACTCACTTGTTCTCGTATCTTTATCATGCTAAGCATAAGCTACTTGTCTTCATTCTCAAGACCATTCATAGCTACAAACTCTGGCCCTTTTATCGTCTGTCACTCAGTATAATAAGATCTGCTATAATCATGGTAACAATTGTGGGCTGGAGTCTGCTTCTCTTTTTCGCATGCAACAGTATATTACTCCTGGTGTAGCCTCTTCGGTTTCAATGGGCATACTTGAGAGATTGCATACAACCCATTCTGAGTCAGGGTAGGAAAATCTGCTCTGAATTATTATTATATAATAAATAATCTCCAGATGTAATCATTGGATTGATTTCAAAATCAGTATCCTTTGAAATAGCAAAGTAACAAGAACAGATGTATCATCATGTTAACATGCATGACAAACGAAGTAAATAGATGTTGCCCTGACTGTTGTAACATCCATCAACTCATGTTTTGTAATAACCGGGGTAAGAAAACTATGAATAATTAGCATAATTAAATAAGCTCATACACAATGAGAACTATAATACTGCACTATTAGCCAGTTTAGAAAGCTTTCAGAGACAGATATAGATAGACTTACAATTGCACCACTAAACCAATAAGCTGATTTATTAATCTTTGATCTCCCTGTGCCCAGGGCTACTCTCTTTGCAGTTAATAGTAGTCATTCTTGGTAATGATGAAACTGTTTAAAAATGAGCTTTAATGGAGACTTAGTTAAATATTATTAAATAAACTAGAAGTAGCTCTTGTGGCCACAGAGAATCATGCAATCACTGAGAGATGATTGGATTTAACCGTTTCACTGAATAAAACAGCTCCTTTTAAGTCCAAGATTTAGACTTTCCTAGAATAGCAGTTGAAATTCATTGCCATGATGAAGAATAGTACATCTCTGTTTGGTTTGTTTATTTGTATAGGGGGTAAAGATCTGTTTCTGTGTGTATTATGCTTTATCAAAAAGTCAGCACTAACTACTTTGGAGTAGATAATAACTAAAAACTTGGAGATTACTAAAGTTTATTTTTAAAATGGTGTAGGGTGAAAAACAATGGTTTATGTAGACTTTATGATGTAAAAAATACATCTTAAACTCTGAAAGTGGCACAAATAAGTAATTAGCTGCTTTTCCTTATCTTTTCCCTTTGAGTATATTCCCTCATTTTCAACTGCATTAAGAGTTCATTCATTTAAAAGTACCTTTCTCAGTTGGTGGGAAAATAGTCTTTGTAAATGAATGTGACATGCATTTAATGAAAGTGACAGCAAATTGCTCAATTTTCATAATGTTCCAGATAAAACACTGCCTTTTTGTAAAAGCTTGCTTAACAGTGAAATCAGTCGCATAGATAAAGTATTATTATTATAGCTGTCGGATTGCACCATTCTCTGTATTAGGGAAAAATGATGAGGAGGTGCTGTATACAAAAGTGTATGTATGTGAAGGACATTAATTTGGTTTCTTGGCAGGTGAAGTTCTTAGATATCAGTACAGTGACATCCATTCTGGTAGGAGTTAATCTTCATAGAACTGATCCAAGTGGTAGAGAAATAATGATTTCCTAAAGCAGCAGACCATATTCGCATCTGCAATGGAAGTCTGTGTTTCTGCCACATTGCCCCGCAGTGCTTTGTACCACGGGGGTCCCTCTAGAAGCATGCAAGTGCAGTAGTCTCTTCTTTATTTTCTATTCTTGCCTGACCCAGAGGCTTATTCTGTCAATGTGCTTTTCTGTGAGGATGGGGATATAACAAGGATTTTTAAAATTTGATTTCCAAATTTTTTTTTCCTTATTAAATTCCAATTGTGGCATCTCACTTAAAAGTGTGATTTTGCTTTCATGCTGTTGCTGTAAATATGCACCCTGGTGAGATACAGCTGGCAGAAAACAGAATAATTTTAAAGCAATGCGTTTAAAACTGAAGTGGGTGCTGCAGAGTCCTCCTGCAGATCTGTGGCTTTGCTACCACTTCTCTTGTTTTCTCTATACTGTTTATTTGGTAAAGATATAAAAGGGGATGTGGAACAACTAAATGCCGTGACCCTGCTACTGCATGCTCATGGATGACCATAGTGACCATGCATAGTCCTGGTTAAGATTCACTAGATTTCCCGCCCATCTCCAAACTGAAACTAACCCTATAGGGCAAAGCTGGCTCCAAAGAGAATTTGAAGAAAACACCAGAATTTACTGGACCCTACATTTCACAGAGTAAAGAAGTTGAAAAGAATATCAGAAGAATATTTTTTCTTTAATTCTTTACATTTACAGGAATTTGTAGGAAAATCACAGACAGATATGATTTGTTTTCTTAGTTTGTGGCACCTCTAGTCACTTCAGCTTTATGTAAACATAATATTTAAATAGATAGTATTAAAACATTAGATTCTTACAGTACTATTCTTTTAAGTTGCAGGCTAAGGGAAGTGATTTTTCTTTATATTCTTCTGATAAAATTCCAAATATCAATTTTTTTTTTGTCCCACAAGTGAAACAATTAGCCTGGGGGAGATGTCAAGAACTTAAAAACTGTTCCAATGTGTTGGCTTGTATGCCTGATGGCTTTGTAAAGTAAATGTTTCTAATACTCCCATCATCTTTCTATACATGCACACAGTGCTATCCTAATATTCTCATCTGCTACAGCATTACATGGTGTCTAGAGATCACAAAGTCAGTCGAGCAGAGCTACTCCAAAACAAGCAGTGATACAACGAATAAATGACCTCCTCTCTTCTATTGCTGTCAGTGCCCAAGGACAGGAAATGAAAGGTTTTAATCTATTCTGAAACCAGTGTTAATGTGCTACTGTTGGCCTGTGACAAGCAGCAGTAAACAGTCTTCTAGATATAATATTCAGGACTGTCATGCACTTAATTAGTGCTATATGAGCTCTAGCTGGACTTACATACTATTTACATGCCATTTTTGATACAGGTTTAGAATTGGGAGACCATGGTGCAGATCTTTTTTTCCAGCTTGCTAGTGTGCTTATTGGGAAGAGCTAAGGTCTGTACCAAAAAAATCAAGTTACAGATCCTGCAAGGTACTGAGGGCTTTTAATTCTTGCTTCAGGAAGCATACCACCAGTACTGCTTCAATTAGAGTCCCACATAGGTAGTCAGCTGTCTGTTTGTCTTTTCAGTGTGTCACTGATCCTTTCTGCTCCTGTCTCGCTTTTCATTGCCATTGTGAGTCTGTTTCGTATTTAGCATGGTGGCCCACCTACTCTTCTTGTCTGATGTAATTAATGTCACAGCATCCACAGGAAGGAATGACATTTGAGAGCTGGCTGCACAGACTGATTCCATCAGCAGGATCATACAGTATGACTGGTCAAATACTTCACCTATTTTTTTGCCTAGCCTTTTCCAAGGTTGGGAACTCCATCTGAAATGTGTGCCAGCTGAACTGGTGAGTCATTTCAGATCCCTGAGATAATAGCTTAAGCCAGTAATACATTACATGTATTTATGGGGTTTCTTCCTGCCCAAAGTGACTAGTGGTGTGGCATACTATATATATGCAGTCAGTGACATACCACTCACTGCATGTGAATATGGTACAACCAAGCCTTTAGAACTGTCAGATAAAACAGAATTTGAAATCTTTAGCCAGCAGCAAACTACTCTGTCAGAGTCATTAGACTAAAAAACATGGGAAGTGCATTGGAGATTGTTGTAAAAGTATATTCTGTCTAATCACAGCTGCAGGCAGTGTCTTTCCGAAACAAGAAATAAATCATCAGAATGAAGGTCTGATTTAACAGCAGAAAGTCAGGAGGAGCTTATATGCTGTTTACCTTGAAAGGGATAGTGAACCTTGTTTTTTGTGTCTATAATTGTTCTAATGAGGTAATGTAAATGTTTCATTATTAAGTCTGTGATGCTTAGCCTATTTCCAAAAGGCAATTACTGTTCCTAGAACTGGGATGTCTCAAAATCATAAGCAGCAAGGTGTTGCTCTTTTGCAGAGAGGTTTGCTGGTGTCACTTGGAAAGACCAGCAAACCCCTCACACAAATAACAGTGGACAAAGATAATTGTAGCTGGTGTCATAATCTGTCCTTGTGCGCCTTGCCAGGAGAACACCATTCCCTTGTGACTGAACCAAAGTGCTGAATCCTATCCAGTTCCCTCCATTGATCAATGCTCCGACCTCTCAGTTTCTCGCTTTGCAGGTACAGCTCCCATATCTGGCACCTGGCAGCAAAGGTATTTGGTATCCCGTAGGCTGATTGCCTAAGCATTATGCCACCTATGCCATACCTGTGCTACACCTATGCCACAGTCTACTGAAATTCGTAGTGTATCAAGTCCTTAATAGGCAGTGAGTTCAGATTCCTGGAGCACAACAAGCTCCTGAATATAGTTTAGTTGCCTTGATATTTACCAATCTTTCCCTCTTTGTTTTAGACCATAGACAGCCCTCCCTGTAATCTTGCTTCTGAGAGTGGAACATCTCTTTCTTCAGGAAATACTCCATTACTAAATTCTCTCTCTCTCTAAGTTGGTTAGTCTAAGTCTTTTCATTACTACTATGGCAGCAAATCATGGAATTTCAGAAACAAAACCAAAAAAACCATTAGAGAGAGTCCATTCAAAGTCAGTGGTATTATGGGCAGAACCCCTCTCGTTCCAGAAAGGAAGATGCATTCAGCTTAGTGGCTTTCTGTTATAGCTCATTAAGCAAAATCAAAATTAATCAATATGCTACAATTTCCTCATTTCCAGCTGTGATAATCTGAAGTTATGTCTCTGCCATATGGGTTCCATTTCTCTTTAGAAATTCTGCTCAGGCTTGTAGTCTTCATTTCAGCAGAGATTCAACAGCCTGGGTCCCAGATACATACGTTGATTTGTTTGTGCCAAGAAAATATCATTCACAATTATTTGTGAATGAAAAAACGTAGACAGAATTACAACTATAGCATCTGCCATAATGGGGACTTTAATCTTGGGAGGGCCTTTTTAATGCAATATTAAAAAACAGTGCATAGTTGAAAAAGATTAATGTTGTCTGTGTTCATAGGCCCTTTTATGATTTAGGTCTGGCTGTTTACATGGAACTATTGAATTTTTCTTTTGGGTGTAGACTTAGTATTGCTTTTAAAATGTGCACGTAATGACTTTTCTCCTTTTATAAACTATCTGCCCAGACACAAACACAATGATAGAACAAACAATGCCATTCTTTTTTCTTTTTTTTTTCCTCTTATAAAGGAAGAATCTCTTGTATGGGTTGGAAAGCCATAGCCATCTGACACTCTGGTGGCAGAAATTGAGTTCAGATGAGGAGAGTGCTCTTTATTCAGTGACCCACAGCAATTAATGGTAAAAAGCAAGAGTTTAGCTTTTTGCTCTAAAATCTGTGGTTTGGAATTGCTGTTTAGATTGCCGAAATGGAAAGATGTTGATGCTCTTTGCAACATAAACTGATATTACATTAAAATAAAAATTTAAATATACCTGCAGCTTCACTGTGGCCCCTTTTTCTGTCACCTCTGTTCTGAAAAGTAGAGAGATTACATCAGCACAACCAAGTTTAAGTTTAGCAATTCCCCTTTAATAGTGTACCTATATAATAAACTTCCTATTGTTTGTATGTCAGCTTTTATAAAAATACCCTCCTGAAATTCAGTTGTAGTATCTCACCTAGCCTTCCTTTGAGAGTTGATATCTTGAAATTACTTGACATAATATCCTGTTCTTCTCCCATGTTTTTCCTGTTAACATTATTGATGGAAGGTGCTCATTGGAAACTGCTCAAGGCTGAATGCATCTGGGATACAGATGGAAGAGCTACATGTGGGTGCAGTGACATGAAGCATGCTCTGCACTAGGTGGTGCTCATGGGAGAAACTACAGCCTCCTTAGTACTCCAGTAAATTTATCTTATATACTGCCATTATCTTTAAAATAAGAGGCGTTCAAAGACATTTTGAGACATACAGAATGGATTTCTTAGATTCTTAGATTTTGAATGGGCTCTTCTGAGGAAGGAGCTCTTGAGAAAAATGAGACAAATTCTGTAGAAAATTACTTGTTTGTACTAATGGGTTGCATGAATGTAAAAATATAAGTCTGCTGTTCCTAAGGGACTAAAGCCCCTAGTAGTATGCCCCTGTATCTTGGCCAGAATTTCTACTTTTCCAGGACATATTATACAAAGATCCCTCAACCTGTACAACCATTCAGAACATCAGAATTTTTATGTATTAGCTAAAGAAAAGGGAAAGAATTTTCAAAAATAGGTACTTCGCTCTAAGCGCTTTTGAGAATCACGTGGATCCTAAACTGTAAATTTAGAAGCCTAGATACAGCATCTTCTTTTTAGAATTTTGTTCACACTTTCCAAATTTGATCGCTTTCAGCTATTCATCTAAGTGTGTAGTGAGGCACGTAAGTAAAAATATTGCAATTCATAGAGGTGCTGAGTACCCCCTCCTTTTACTGACGTCAGTGGGAGTTCAAATTATTATTAGTTCTGAAGATGTTCTTTTATTTAGATACCTCATCGTATAGTTTGCTACAAATTTCAGCATCCAAGTTTGAAAATCGTGGCCATAATCACTTAGGTTCCTAGACATGACCCCTCAAATCTTAAATGACAAGGAAGTGGCTTGAGTTATCTTGATGCTTTCCAGATAATGTTTAGACAAAGAATGTCTGCATTATTCCTTTTCAGTCTGAAATCTGCAGATCTAGTACTAGGGAGGAAGCCTGGAAAACAATGACCTCCTTGTCAGAGACTCTGGTTTTGGTTGGGAACGGTCACTTGGCCTGTTTAGTTAATAAGCCCCAGAAACCTTCTGAATTAGAAAGAGCAAAGGATGTTAGTTTAGAAGGTCAGAGGGTTAACAATGGAAGGAGCAGTTGTACTCAAGGTAATTTTCTGAGCAAAGTTTAGCGGGACAAAACAAGGATTGATAGGAGTTAGAACACCTACAACTTAAGTATTTCTAGACTTCATCTTCTGATAGTATAAATTGTCATATCTTAACTGGAACTAGTAGAATTATAGGTTTTTATATTGGTAAGGGCTAACTCCAAACCCTTAGACTTATTATCCCTTTGAAATAGGCTGATGAAAAACCTTTCAAAAACATTTGGAATTTTAAATTGAATTAATGGATGAGATCCCTGTTTCCTGGATCTAATTTATGTGGAATGCTAAATACTCTGTTTTGTTAGGAAAGGGAAAATGAATTTTCTTCATCTTCTTCTTGTCTGCCAGATGTAGTGGAAAGCTTTTGAATTTAACATATACACAAAGGTCAGGGCACCAGAGTAAAACCTAGGATTGTGCAAATGGCATGGCCTCTATAGCTTCAGGACATGGCCCTGTTGGGAGTTCAGTCCAGACCTAAATGAGAATATATTCCTTTGAATTCACTCATTCTTCTTCTAGACATTTGGAAAAAATAACATGGTCCTCTATCCCTGGAGACGAAGATCCTTTAAGAGTCTCCAATATCTAAGGTAATCCATGCATCAGCTTCGTCCATCTGCCTGAGTAAATCTTAATAGACCTGTGTTGTCTTCAGAGAGGAGCTGACATAGTTTGATTGCTTTTATATTGACAGCTACGGCTTTATTAATACCTTTTGTTCAAGCAAATGAGAATTGCAGAGTTCCTGAAAGCCTCTATGAAAATCACTGATTTCTAATGTCATGATAACCCCTTCATGAAAAGGAAACAACTTCGCTGTGTTAGTGATTATGGGGAGTGTTTCCAATTTAACAACCAAACTTCAGCAATGTCACAACCTGAAGTATCAAACCAAGGCTGTGTAACACGCAGAGCACCACTTCCACTTTTGTAGCATTGTTCAGTTATTTGTTGTGACCACATAGGGAAACTACCAGGCATAGCTCAAAGGAAAGGTTGGGTTTTAAGAGCTGCTTTATCAACATCTCTACCCCTTGCCTGACTCAAGTGCACATTTGGAGACATCTATTAAATACATCATATGAGGTATTTATTTCAAAGCCTCTGATAGGGGAACAGTAACTTCGTTCCTGACTGTTGGACATACCTACGAAAGATTATTTGCCTTGAAGATGGCTTGATTTTATTTCCTAGAGATTTATGTAGATCATTGTGTCCCAACCTCAGGAGCCCAGGAAGCTCCTGCCTCAGATTCTCTGCTGTCCTAGTCTAGCCCTTGCCTTAGGTTGCCTGTGAGCAAGTGCAAGTGACTTTACTGCTTGAAAAGCTGTTCATTATCTTGTCTGAAGTGAAGGTATTGGGCTGAAGGGAAGCATCCCCAAAATTTGTTGAATCAGTCTGAATAGACTATTTCATTTAGCTTCCTTCAGTAAAGGATAAGCTGGGGAAAGAGAAAAGGAGGCTAGAATCTTATTTGCTAGTTTGTCAAAAATCTATTGGGATCCTCCAGGACCTTCTTCATTCAGAAAGCCATCCTTGATTCACAGGTCCACAAAAAATCCATTAAAACATGTGTAAGGCTCTTCATAAAGGATGACTTTCACTCCCAGGCCATTGTCAACTGTCATGGATTCTGAAATTGAGTAAATTCTTTTTTTCTTTTTCTTTCTGAAGTACATTATTTTACCCAATAAAACATAAAACTCTGTTTAACCATGGGAATAGATTTTTTTCCTGTTCATACAAGACTGTATTTTAAACTTAGCAGATTGTTAATGTTCCTTCAAAACTGTTAATTTCTGCCATGTTGCTTTATCTGAACCAAAGGGGCTTGGGGATTGATAACTCCCTTTCAGCTGCCAAGCCACATGCAGAATCTGACTTTTGGGAGACAGGAACTGTTCAAGGCAGCTGGTGATAGCTGGACAGTTTGGGCGGAAGGTAATGTCACTTATGTTCCTAACACTCTCAGTCAGTGCTCAAATTCTGTGCATGTAGGTTAAAAGGTCCAACTACTAAAAATCTATTTTGAATGTTGGTTATTCAGTATGACCCTTCTGCACAACTATTTAGCAGTTTGTAAGTGGTTTTCCAAAGCAGTGAGCTAAACTAATTTATATTACAGACAGAATATTAGTCTGAGACTGAGTGATCTTGATTTTCCTCTCCACTGATATTTGTGGGTTTATTCTGATACCGGCCCAGGAAAACACACCCATGAGCACCTCTGAAACACAGTTCATAGTTATGTTACTAGCATTGCTACTGCATGTTGCTGAATCAGGATCAAATTGCTCAGCAGTCTGCAGAATTAATGCCCAAGTGAAAAGACAGTCAAACTCCCTTTGTTTTCAGAGTAAGAGTAGCAAATTTTACTTTGGTTAAGAAAACAATTCTCAATTTTATTGCATTCTTGTAGCAGTTCAGAAAAGAAGATAGAAAGAGCAGGTGGCCAGCTTAAAGCCTGGCTGTGGAAGAGAACATGGATCAATTAGTTCCCCTTGAAAGGGAATATTATAGGGAAGGAATTAAGATGATAAGATTTTTTTTTTTTAATGAACATAAAACTGGCAAACACTTTACTGTCCACCTTTAACAATGCAAGAATTAATTTACTTTCCTATTAGTTAGGTCTCAAAAACCAAAAGGATAACTTGGGACTGGAAATCCCTCTAACATTTTAGCTTGGGAATAGTGGGTATTCTTTCAACTAAATGAGAGTGCAGTAGAAGATACAAGGCAACACTGCAGAAATGCTGTTTACTCTGCATACATTCGTATTACATTTCACCTATTGTCATGCTAGAGGCCCATTGTAAATTAATTTGGCAGATAAATTTACGATGGCAATTTGCCTTCCAGTTGTATAATTTATTCATGTCAGAAATAATTTATTATATTCTCCCTTAAACCAGTCTTTTTTTTCTAGTGTACCACCTTAGTAAATAAAATTTATTGTTTACACTGAGCCTTGTGTGACTTCACAGTGGTCAGTCAATAACCTCAAGGGGATAGTTTTGGTCACATTATTGGTCACTTATTTGGATGGATGATGGAGTGCCCCGGTCCCATCTGTACATATATTACTTTCTTTTGTCTTAGGGGCACTGTTGGAAAGATTAATTAGGTCCATCTGCAGGGAAGGATCAGCCTTAGGGGATTCAGGTAAATAAAATAAATGCCAAGGGGAAAAAATGCTGAGGGGGATGTTTTGAAAATCAAACTGTTTTCCATAACATTAATGGGGAAATTACATACAGAAGGAGATTGAAAGAAAAGTAAAACTGCGTTTTAGTCTGGGTTATTTCAGCATGACCTGATAAACATCTCCTATCGCTGCTGTGCTAGGATAAGGATCTATGAAGAGGGTTAAAGTCCATGGGCAATATTCTCAGCTAATGTAAATCAGTATAGCTTTCTGATCTCAGAGGAGCAACCTGCACTTTCTAACAGTAGAAATTTGAGTCATATCTGCTATAGTGATATTATTTCCGTCCTTCATTTGAGTGATCCAAGACATGCAGTAAACTGATCCTAATTCACATTCTGTCCCCTCTTAATTTTTTTTATTATAACAGTGCTATATTCTTTATGGCTCTTACCTCCCACCTCTGTTTTCCTTTCCTTTAAGCTTCTTTCCATATTTTTTTCCTTATCTTTTTCTTCCTTTTCCTCCAAAAAGTTCAGCATGCAAATGAATCTAATAGCATTGAGCTAACTGATATGAGCACAGCTTGTAAAATAGAAACTCAGCTCTTAATGACTTTTATATCCTTATTATTATAGGCATAATTAATTGGTGTAACTAGTACATAAGCCATGTGAAATTTGTTGCCATTTAAGTTACATCTCACTCTGTTGCCTTATCAGTCTAAGTGGGGATTTGTATTCCACAATGCAACGGGACTACAATCCACAATATTTTCATAAAACACAAAATGGAAAAACAAAAAGATCATTTTTCTCACTGAGCTTTAGCTGTCTTAAGGGACTGGAATATAAGAGTTGTTTTGCTTTTAAACTTCAGTTGGAGTGAAGTTAGGTTCCTTATGAGTTTGGAGTTCAACTCCTGCTGACTTTTAAATTAATTAGTAAAGCCAGAGAATCGTAAGGGCATAGATGGAGATAGAGAGGGAAAACATAAATGATTTAAAGGGAAAGGGAAGAAGCATATAGGAAGGATACAAAGAAAAATGTAACTCAAAGGGCACGGGGGGAATGGCTGTTGGTGATCAATTCAACTGCTGCGTATACATGAAGATCTACTGGTCAGAGGGAAGTCATTGGCTCTGGAAATGCACGTGCCTGTCTCCAGCCTGTGCTAGCAGCAGTGGCCCCTCAGTCTGAGAGGGGGACAATTCCTTCCGTGTTGAACTTTGAGGTCTAATTCTAAACAGTTGGTGAGTCCGCAGTATGCAGGGCTTGAAGGAAACTGCCTCTATGCATAAATAAGGTGTGAATACGTACACATTGCCAGAGCCAATTAGACACCCTAGAGTGTATCTGGGTTTTTGTTTTAGAAACTGTACTGTATAGGAGGATCGGTACCTCAGGGTCTTTAGATAAGATTATCATGCGAATAAAAATGTAATTTGATATCTATGTATTCAGGATGAATAGCTCAATGTACTGCCAGTGCAGAATAGAGCCTTTATCACCCGAAGGCACTTGTTCCTTCTAGCTTGCTGCACTTCTACATGAAGGGTATTCTGAAGGCTTTCTGCTGGTCTTCATGAAATAGGTCAACGGCCACAGTCCAGCACCTAGAAAACAAGTGCTGCATCTCAGAAACACTCTCACAGCTAACATCTACTGGAATAGTTCTTGTTCGTATCAATGATGCAGCAAATGAAGGAATAGTTGCGGAATTTAAATGGTCCTTTAAAGAATAAAGTGTCCCCCCTTAAAATCTTCTGGGCCAATTTATTTTCTCAGGTAGAGATAGGTGGTTCCCATCTGGTTTGTGCTGCATATACTTATTGTCATAGTTAGCTAAGGACTTTGTCCTGCAAAGAGTGAGCCATATCACTTCCACTGGGCTCCATGTGTAAGGATTCTGGAAGCAAGCCTGGATCATGGTAGTATGTTTTCAGTTGTGCAATTGGGAAGTTGAAACTGAGGGACTGAGCAGGGTTTTTCTTCACTGTTTCATAGCAATATGCAAACTTGGCATGGGTTTGTTGGGCCTGCAGCCTTTTATTTGTAAGACTTGAACCTACCTGCAATAGTGAAATGATTTGTGTGTCTGTTTTTTTTTACCAAGTGGTTTTTTTGTTTGTTTGTTTTGGAGTTTTTTTGAGGTAATTGAAAATCTTTAAACAAAGTATTTCAGATGGGGATTAATTCTTTTGTCATTTGCTAAAAACTGAAAAATTCTTCATGCTCTGTTTTTTTTTTTTCTTAGAGAAACCCTGTTATTGAAAACAGATATTCCTCACTGAAATTTTCATTTCCTGGAAAAAACCTCACATTTTCCATCAAAATATTTCAGTTAAAGAACTATGCCAGGTCTCCAGGGTGTCCTTCTGAAAAGACAGAAAAAAAATTCAGTAGAAAAAGAGTGACTATCAACAGACAAGTATTTACTACTGCCCTATGGTTCTTACTCAGGTAAAATTATTCCCGGGGTAAGAAACGAGAGCAAATTTCAGCATATAGGAATTGGAGAATCCTGCCTAACCTACGGCTAAAGTAACTCCCAGATCTATACATTTTCCAGGAGTGAACATGTTTTATACATACCTCAAGTAACCGACTTGTTCATTTTACAGAGTGAGTCTAACAAGTGAAGAATGGTTGTGAATGTACCATGAAGCTGGCTCAGCAAAGGTTTTCCTATAATTAAAATACATCTGGCTCCGTTCTGAGTGGGAAATCACAGACCTCTGAATGTTTTGAGTATTTCCTTATGCACAACAGCAGCAGAAAAACTCCATATGCCTTACCCCGTCAAATTCTGTTCCCCTTAATCATGTGGATAAATCAGCGGCAATAAGGAACTTTAGTCTAGCATCTTTGACCTGAAACTGAGGGATTCAAAGCAAAGATGGTGGAAACAGTCGTGGAAAGTCTGAGAGGCACAGACTCAGCGGCGCTCAAATCTTTAGCACACTGGTGTTAATTTAAGTAAGTGTGAAATAGCTTGATGTGCTTCTCCATAAAAGCTTGTGACCGCCATGGGCACTGCTTTTTCTGATGCAGTAGGAATACCTTCTGATTCCACAGTTATATCCTCCAACTGCCAAAAGCGCCACAGAGCGATGAGGGAGTGCATGGCTGTGACTGGGGAACGGTATAGACATTGTATATGTCTTTGTCCTTCACCCTTCTCAAAGGGGCAGACTTGGATCGGGGGCAGTGACAGCTTCCTTACAACAGTCGCCCACCCTGGAAAGGGCTGTGCTCCCTGGCACCTCTTTGGCCTGGTGGTCGTCCAGATTAGCTGTGTTGGGGGCAGGTTCGTTGGTGTGCAGGCCCACCAAGCTGGGAGGCCTGGGCGCATGGGGAGCTCGGGGGCGAGGGCGTAATGTGCCTCGGCCCTGCCGTGGTGGGGATCAATCCAGCGTGAGCCTGGAGAGGCTGCTCTTATTTGGGTTGCTCTCTCCCTTCCTCGCCTGCCTCTGGGACCTTTCATCAAGTCCTCAATGTCCACGCCAGCTGTGGGACAAGTGACAATCAGGCTCTCCTCCCTGGGAAGCCCCAGGAGGCAGCTGGCAGGCTGCAAGGCAGGCGGGCAGGCAGTGATGGATGGAGGACTGGAAGGAGGGACGGACGGACGGAGGGATGGCGGGGCCGTGGCTGGGAGGGGGGACGGCTGTCTGGCGGCGTGGTGCTGGCCCCGGGGGAAGGGGTGGGGGGCCGGGTGGGTGTGACCCGCT
>NW_009217016.1:0-23669 GCF_000690835.1 Fulmarus glacialis | reverse complement strand
AACCCTAATGATTCTATGATTCTATGAATTTGTTATCACATATCTTCTGGTCCCAGTCAGGCTAGCATTTGTTCAGTTTATGCAAAACCTGCAAGCCAGTGCTGGCCTGAAGCCCACTCTTAGAGGAAGAAGTGGGGAAAACCCCCAAAACCCTAAAACCTACAACTCCCACAAACCTACCCTTAAAGTAGCACTTTAAAATGTTTTAAAAGTCCAAGTGCTTGAACCACATGTAGCATTTGGACACTAGAAGCTGTGAACTCACTTTATGCAGTCCCAAGCTCCAGATTGATACTCTGTTTCATCCTCTTAGTTCTAGCCATGTTGAGACTATTGCATTACAAGAGGAAGAGTCAATTAATTCCTTCCGGCTCTGCTATCCTAACAGCCAAATTAAATGTTTGTGGTGTCTAAGCTTTCCCTTCCCACCCCAACTGGTGGGGTTATTGCTTTCCCTGCATTGCATCTCCCCTGAATTCGTGATCAGCTGCTGCCATTACAGACAGGCCCACAGCCATGTCAGAGCAGTTTCTTTCAAAGTCCAGTATCAAGAGAACAGAAAGGATGGGTATTTTAAAAACATACGGAGCCTCCTGCCATTTCCCACATGCAATGTTGTGTAGACTAATCTCAGTCATAGTGAACTAAGCCCAAACTGAAATCATAAGCAATTAATTACACACAGTCCTGACATGCTTGCTTGCTTCAGCTTTTGACATTTTAGAAGCAAACAATCTGAGACATCTAATCAAGTATTTATGCAAAGTAAATGCAAGTAAGCATCCAGTCCATATATTATAGGTCACTTCCTAAAGTCCACTTCCAACTGTCTCATAAATCCTGGACTGTGTGATCTTGCTTTAGAGGGAAGATCTTGAGCTATTGGTGAGAGTATGAGCACACATGCACAAGGCGTACAGGCTGATTAGTTTCTGGCACAATTTGGAGCAAAGGGCAGGAGAGGGTCCTGGACAATAATTATCAAGCTTCACGTGGCTGTGGCCTGAAATAAATCATCAAATCACCTCAAGTTAAAGACCACTGTCGAATTGGTCAGATTCCAAACAATTGTCTACATGTTCTTAAACCTCATTATGGTATATATTTTTAAAGAGGCTGCCCTGGCAGTTTATGAAACGTATTACTCTATCAATCACACAGGAATTGTGGAGTTGTAATGGTTAAGAATAACATTATAAGGCTGTACTACTTTTAAAATATCATCATCTTGACGTGCAAGATGACATGCAAAATATTCTAAAGGATATATTAAACAGCAGCATGTCTTGTGCTGTCCATAAAGAAATAACTCCATAACAAAATCCTGAAGGTAAAAACCACCTGTAAAAAACTACACCCAGTAACAACTAACTCTGTTGGCATTATCAGCCAACTTGGGCAGCGGGGGGAGCTAAGCTCTTTCTTGTAATAAGCAACCCTTATCATCCTTATTGTACAACTTTATTTTTGGGGAATTCTGTAACACAGCAGTTTATTTGACATTTTTCAGCACAATTTCAGATGTGGGTAAGACAAATGCCCCTTTGAGTTCACTGATAATGATACGGTAAAGGATAAGAAAGACAAGTAACGCAAGCCAGAGTTGTTAAGACTTACACCAACCTTTGGTGCCATTCATCGTGAACGTGTGTGCCCAGTTTGCAGACCACGAAAGTGAAAGATTCAACTGCTACTAGATACTGTGCAAAGGCATAGTAGGAGACAAGCCTTGCTGCAAAGAAAAAAACAGATGACGTACAGAGAAGGACTTAGAAGACGGACAAGAAATTGAAAGGTTACAGAGTTGATCAACAGCACAACCAGGAGTAAAACAGTCATCCTAAGAAGTTATTCTGGCTCTTACCTCACTGTGTTCACTGAAAGCACAAACAATAGCTATCTGTGTTACACCCTGGTTCTTGTTTCCTCAATGGTATCGAGGAATCTGGCCATTTCATTTCCACCTGCTGTCAACCCGAGCCAAGAGATCAGCACTTTCCTTTTCAAAGGCAGGCTTTTTGAAAGCTTTTTGCACAGCCAATGAATTACCACATATAGGTATTTTAAAGAGAAGACCTGTCTGTCTCTCTCAGAAATCGACTCAGGATATTTCAAAGGAAAATGGAGATGTTTGGATGTTTATAAGCTTTAGACAGAGTGATTTAACACAAAATCCTCTGTAGTTCAGAAACTACTTATCATCCAGCTTTCCCGCAACGACTATAGCCATTCAGGAATATCCAAGCTGACCGTCTTGCCTTACTCTGAATTGAAGCCTCTCCCTTCCAGAAAGACATTTAATATTCTTGGTAGAATCTGACTTATTTTCTTCAAGTATCCAAAGATTCTGGTTCTTTCCACCTGAAATACATTTGGTCTCCTTAAAAAGTCTGAGAGGCCTTAAACTGTGCACCCAAAAATCCGGAAAATTCTAAACAGCAATTTCTCAGTCTCTGATTCTTCATATGATCCAAGCTTAAAATTCAGGCTCAATCAATAGCCTGGTCTCATTAAGTGACTGAATGAAGAGACACAGAGGTTATTGTCCCCCTACTACCAACTGCAGAGGACTGATCATAGCCAGACATTCTAACCAGAAAATCCTGGTCTCACTTCTGGGAACCAGACTAAATTGTGACATGAGAACATGTGTGGGACCATTCTACACACCACTGACAACTTTTTCCTTGAAGAGGTAAGCCGAGGATTGTTCTGCATTTGAATGCAGAACAATTAACAATGCATGACTACTATTTGTCAACCTTTCACATGCATGGATTCCTTGGGTGATTCTGAGGAAACGTTTTAAGACCTTCGAAGTAAGAGGAAAGTACAATATTTTGGATGGAACTTACAGCTCACAAGTTTCACCAGTCCCGATATATACATACTAAGTGTGATTACACAGACAGCTTACCCTGAACTAGATTTCAGTTGTTCTTCTTCTTCTTGATGTTCCACAACACCATGTAGTTCTGGTGGCACAAACACTTCTTTATTAACATTGCTCACCCAGCTGATCTTTGCTTTGTTTGATTTGTTCTGACTCACTTCAGCTGAAACATGAAACAAGAATATTGTTGTCTCCCATATGTTTATACAGGATTTTTTAAGAAGCAAATACAAGTAATTGCATTCAGTCCTACAGCTATTTCAAAAGTCCACTATACTTGAATTGTGTACAGAAGCAGATCTGGTGCCTTCCGAAGAATAATTTTTTTAATGCCACTAGAAATGCCACATACTGCTCTGAATACTTCACTCTACTACTCCGGGTACATCTGCTTTAGACCTTAAAGTGATCCTAAATGGAGAAGTTTCCTACAACAACCCTGGTAAAGGCTGATCCTGTAGTTCTTGCAGCTAGATAAACATCGAAAATTCAACCTCGGTGTCCTGAGGAAACAAGAACAATTAAACCATAGGAAACTGAAAATATGTTGAAGTTCAGTTAATCAATTCAATTATTCCCTTCCTACGGCAGTAAATTTGAAGTTGGTCATAACTCTCATTTAAGCAGGTGGCTAATCCTTTATGGATAGAAGTTAAGAAGGTAAAACCAACCAAACAAAAAGCCCCACCTCATTCAGCAAATGCAAATACATTTGCATTTCTTTTTGGGGTGGTACAGAATCCTGTTCTGATAACCCCCTTTCAGAGTCAAAAACATTAGTTTACATTATTTCCTCTACTGCTTTTTGCACTTCTCTAACAGTTTAGAAATGAAGAATTTCTTAGTGTGCAAAAATAAGCAAGATTTTTATTCTCACTTTTGCTATCCATAACTGCAAGCAAAAATAGCTTGACATCTAATGAGTCATTGAAACCAAGCAATTGCACATAGTTCTGAATGTACCAGTATGCCCCTTTGTTCAAGTAAGAAGATGGGGAGTAATTAACCTTCCTTTAAGATAATATGGCTTTAAGTACTTTCCTTTAAGCTGTAAGTTACTGTAAAATTTAGCTAGAATTTTATAGCTGATTTTCATAACCGTCAAGTCCAAAACCAGCCAAAACCACAAACATGCTACACTAACCACCTGTGATTTTTTGCATTCTTTTCTGTTTCAGGCCTTTTCTTGTTAACTTAAAAACCTAAAATCATCACACAGTAATCTCAAACTGACTAAACCGCCATTATCCAAACTCATTTCTGGGAATATAGGAATTGAGAGGTGTAACATTGCAGGATTAGACACAAGAAAACAAGGCTAAGTTGTAGTTACAAATAGAAAGTAGCAAGCCACAGTCCATCCACGGTATTGAGAGAAGTACCTTACTTGCTTCACTAGCACACAGAAAAATCCCTTAATAGAACTTAAAAAAATAAAGATTGCAAGTTTCATTAAAATTTGGTGAGAATAATGAGAGTCTTGCCCTTCTAAGTCAAAAGGATTTAGTAGAACTAGAGGAGGTTAAGAGGGAATGGGGGTCAATTTCTCTAAGGAAAAAAAAATCACTTTCTGTACAAAGAATGACAAAATAGACCAGGACTCTTCAGATTAGAAAGTCAGATGCTGAGATATTTATAACAGAAGTCTATAAGATCCTGTATACTATATTATATATGGTTTTGTGAATATAGATCAACTGTTCACTTTCTCTCCCAGGGATAATTGTTAATGGTTATCAGTTCAAAACCAGAACAAGAAATGGTCACTTACATGGAAACCTTTATTTCAAAATGCATCCCGACAGGACATGGTGAATGTTAAAGGGGCATGGCTTTAAAGAACTTCTTGAACAAATTAATAGGGAAAAAATAATCCAGAAATACTGCCTCTATTTCAAAAAAGTCTGAGGTGCAATTGGCAGCAGGCTGGTCCTGGCCTTGGAGCCTACACATGCTGCCAGGCACTCTCAGAGGCAGGGTGCTGGGGAGACGAGCTTTTGGTCTGGCCCAGTAGAGCGGCTCTTATATTCTACTCCTTTGTTTTGCTTCTCTCCATACAAAACATTGTATTTACTTCTGATGTTAAACACAATGCATTATCTTCCCACATTCTGATTTTTTTTTAAAATAAGAGTTTCAGAATATAATATTTATTATCAAGTGAGCACCAAGCTTGTCAACTTTACTCATTTTACACACAATATACTACTACCTATCTGTACTACTAAATTAATGTCTGCAACTGTTATCTGGCACATGAACAAGCTGGCTTTAAAAAACATTTCTAATAGATCATTTGAGGGCACCCACCATGATGTGAGGAATGGTGGGTGCATTTAAAGGTAACGTGGACGCAGGATGCCAGTTCTAGCTGCCAGAGCTCCTGGCAGATATATTTCAGTAGTTATAACCACTAGCTCAAGCTCATGGTCCCTACCACTTCCAATCAACTTCAAGTACCTTTGGTCGCCTTCAAAATAAAAAAAAAAATTAAGCCTCAAAGGTCTCAAACTGAGTACCTAAAAGCTTGGAAATCCATACTAAAAAGCAATCTCCTCAGTCTCTGATTCTTTGCACATTCCAGGGTAGCTCACAGGCCCTCAAAAATAGAAATGAGAATGCAGTCCAGGAGCACAGAGGGCTTTTAGTCCTACACATAAACACAAGCCAGCCCCTCCTGCTAGCAGTCATCATGCAGAATTCCGTCTTTAATACATAGCATTGGGGGAGAGGAAAGCTTACACTGTAAACTACATGGGAAATCTCTTTTGCACCATTTCTGCTTGTAGAGATACCAATATTATTCTTGTATTTCACAGACAACAGTGTCTGAGGTTAGCTAAGTAAGAGCCAGCCTTTCCAAAATAAAATATAAACAAAATGCTTACCAAGAGTGGCAGGCTTCCGTCGCATGGAAGCTCTAATAATATCTGCTCCATGTATCTTATCTCTGTGCCTCTTTGACTTTGCTTCATAAAACCACTGCCCACTCATATTCTTTAGCTGAACATCATCTTTGACTTTTTCTGGTAAATGCCTGGGGAGGGGAAAAAAAAAATTTGAATAAATGAGATACACACACAATCTACTTACCTGTGTGGACAGAATAAAAGTCAGATTTTTTGGTTTGGCAGGGGGGGGGTGGTGGTGTGTTTTGTGGGTTTGTGGGTTTGTTTGGGTTTTGGTCACGTTTTGGTCTTTCTTGTTTGTTTGTTTGTTGTTTTTTTTTTTAAACACTTTCTCAGCATGCTATTTCCATCTTCTGACCTGTTACTCTCCTTATTTAATTATGAAGGACAACAATGAGCTGGAGAGGGAAGAGCCTCAGCCCTGTTACCCTCAGAGCATCAGCTGAAGTAACTCTTCAAAAAATATGCTTTGCTATGACAAACTCAAGTAGAGACAGCCCTGGAGAAGTCTCCAGTAACTGCAGATCTTGACTTCGTGCCTTCAAAGGCCAGTTTTCCAAGGTTAAAACTGAAATAAGCTAGCAGCATAAGAAATCCATACCAAAATTAAGTACATGGCTGGTTTGGGACTCAGAAGATGCCTTTTCAGGCTGTTCATATGGCACTACTTTTACACACACATTCCAAAAGTGCACTGGAAAGATGGTGCCATTTTTTCCATAGGTTACACAAAAATCCTTATATGAATACAATGAGTTAAAGGAAGACAGCATCACATGGAAGAAACAACAAAATAAGTTTCTGCAGTTTATTAATCTGCATGTATCCACACATGAACTGCAGCCATTTTAAATAATGTGAAGCAAATTTTTAATAATTTGATTTCAAGCTTCAGGGTCACCCTGCTTTTATGAAGCATACTTTAACAGAATAAAAAGTTGTTGTGTGCAATTTGAGAGGTTATTTTCTTTCCTCGTTAGGCATATAACACATTAGGCATATGCCTATACATGGCCTGAAGACTAACCTGCAGACCAGGAAAGTTACTACACAGATTTTAGACAGTACTTAATAAAAAAAGTTAAGTCAGGCTTCCTCCGCCTTCTCCATTTATGTCCTTTCTTTCAGCAAACATGCTAATAACAGAGCCCAAGGGAGAGATCAAAAACAAATCAAGTTACTCAGAGACTTTAAGGCTAAACACAGCCCACATTGCTGTGGGATGGTGCTATCTTCCACAGGCCTGGATGCCAATCATGGAATGGTTTGGACTGGAAGGGACCTTTAAAGGTCATCTAGTCCAACCCCAAGGAGGTCCATGCTAGCTTTATATTGCTCATGAGTTTAGAATAAGGAACTTCTCGTGCAGTCAAGCAGCTATGATGACAGCCCTTTTATTATAGATTGCAGATTTGACTGTCAAGTACAGACAACCATTCACAGCAGAGAAAGGACACTGAGCCAGTCCCAACCCTCACACCAAGGTAGGCCATTCTCACCTATCACTCAACCTCTCCTTCATCCTTGTATGGCCAGAAATGAAAAAGCTTATTTGAATGCTTCAGCTATATTAGAATTTGAACACCTAAACTTCTTTTTGAAAGTATTGTCAACAGTCAGTCCCTCCTAGGTGTGTAAACAACTTCTCTGTCTCAAATCAGCTACGCACAGTCGAGGCTGCCAGGAGTTGAGGTCACCATTGGCATTTTTAATGCCAAGATTCAACAGCCCGTAGCATTACTGGGCCATTTAAATTTGGCCCTCCCTCTTGCTTATAAATTCGTGCTTCTCTAAGAGCCAAAATACACACTTCTCATATGCTGCAGGTCTTCCAAGTTGGAACAGGAACACAGCAGTAGCTTCCCTCTGTCCTCAAGCAAATATATTACTCAGGTATGAGCCAGCTCCTCATTGCTCAGCCAGTTTATGAACACAGCCAGCAGAAATAGTGGAAATATGGCACACAAGAACTTTTTACACAGACGATTGCTTCTCCCTTTCACCTTCTTTCCCATGTGTTATTTGTCTTCTCAGAAGAGATGCTCCTTAGGGCTAGGGACTGTCTTTTCAGCTATTTGTACAGCCTGCAGGGCAGCGGAGCTCTGATCCCAGCCAGTGCTTCAGGGCAGTATGACAACACATGCCAAGGGAGGTTCTCTAGCGGGAAGGTACTGAGTCACAGGACAAGTATTCAATGCCCTCACTTTGTTTGATTCAACCCTTTTACCCCAGATACTGCTCACTCCTTTCCCCTTTGTATTCAACCACTGAAACTAGGGTGTGGTGGGAGACCTTTACCAGTCAGCTCAGACCAATAAATCACTGTAGAAGTGGGCAAGATCCCAGGCCTCTCAGCTGTGTCAGCCTGCTTACCTGCTTGCTGGACTCTCAGATCTGCGACCAATTAACATAACATAAGCAGGACAGAGAGAGAGGCATGGATTTGCCGTGGCTCTAGACTCTCATTAGATGTCACCCATGGCCAATGCAGCCGTCATTTTGACTGGAAGTAAATGTCAGGCATCTTGCTCCCACCCCTAGCTTGCTGCCTATGGAAGTTAATGTACCTTAACTCCCTTCTTTTGCCTTCTTTTCTTACCTTGATAGCACTTGACCTTTGTTAGCTTTGCTTACTCGTCTCTTCAAGAGAATTATTTAGCCTCTCAGTCCCATCTTTTGAGGAACTAAGAGCAACATAAATATTAGAGCTATTCCCAGGCATTCCCCAGCCACAAATAAAGAAGCAGATTTCCATTATCAGAAAGACAATTAATTCTAGGTCTTGGCCTTTGCCAAAAAAAGCCAAAAAAATTTGCCAAAAAAGCTTTTAAGAAGCCTGCGTTCACCAACACATCAGAGACTTGTTGCAAACACAGATGCTGAGGTTACAAATGGGAGTTTTTACAATGCTGCTTGAATTCTCAAGCTCTGCTATGAGCAGGCCTTAGAGTAATATCAAACTGCTTGCATTGTGTGGGCTTGTTTCACTGCTGGGCATTAGATTTAGATTATGGTTTACCTTGAAATGAATTGCAGAAAAATCAGACTGCAGCCATGGTTTTCCACTGCTACATAAGCCTCCCAGCACAACAGGATTAGAAGCCAACAGTTGATCCTGCGCCAGCTCCCCAGTCAACAGAAAGGCTAACCAAGTTGTCATTACGTTATTTTCCTCTTGGTGACCAAAGAGCTAGTAGGCATCCAGATTAAGATTCAGATTGCAGGCTCAGTTGCCAAGTTTGCAATTAGGAAAAAATGCAGTAACGGCTTTACATATGATGTAAGCATGTATTCTGGAGTCCCTCAGTGGTTTGTTAAAATGCCAGTTAGCCTACATTGCAGTTTTCAGAATGAAACAGCCTCAAGTTATAATAAAGCTAGTGCCTGTTTCTTCTACAGGAACATTAAACTCAACAAAATGAAGCTACATAGTCAAAAGGAATTCACTCTGAAATCCGCTTTTAAAATAAGCCTGAGTTCCCCCATTACTTACTAGGATTTTTCCACTATGTCTAGGTGAAACATTTTTGATGGCAAGATGACAAATTTTTCATCCCACTAGGGCATTAAGTACATGCAGAATTACGTTGAATGGGCATATAAAAGCAACTGTCAGGCATTCTGCAGGCAAACAGAAAATCTACACATGTATTAATTGGGTTGTTTTTCCCCACCTCCAGAACATCTGATAGTGGTAAGGCAGAAAATCTGCCCCGATATAATCAGTCCCTGCCAACCTTCCTATCAGCAAATCCAGAATGGTTTATCTTATGCTTTGTAGGCTAGTGTAACAGCTCATGGCATGTTAGGGCGAAGTGATGACTTCTGTTTCTTTTTTTTGAAACAACAGTATCTAGCAATACATACCTATATCTAAAATTGTTCAGCTAAACCTCCTCAGTGTCTCTTAATGCCCCCCCCCGTACTCCCCTTATTCATAGTTCATATTACAAACCACCACAGAATTTGCAAGATGTGACAACTGACATCTTAATAACTTCTTTTATTGCCTTATTAGTCAATCGACAGCTTAAACTGAGCTTTTAAGACAGGCGAGTCTCTGTGGTGCCAGCACATTCTGGGACTTCTTGTCACAAACTAAGAAGCTTTTAAATCAGGGTCTATGTTTGGCTCAAAGAGACAGATTCATTAGCGTCTCACACCCCCTATTCTGAACATATGAAAAAAGCACACCAGTGACTAGTGGCAAAATAAAGGCTTTTTAAAGCCTGATGCCACCACCTTATCTACAAATTCACTTGCAAAACCTCCCTCCTGCAAATGAAATACCAAATGAGTAGAGAAGGTGGAAGGAGAGAGACTTTTGAGGAATTTATCCTCAATTCTATTTGCTGCAAGCATAACAACAAACCTCAAACCAAGAAAAAGATGACAAAGGGTTTAGGTTCTGGGTCACCTTTTGAACACAGACAAGATAAACTTTTTGTAGTATCACTTATGCAAGAAGAGGAGTAAAAAGGTATTAGACCAGGCATTATAAGTGTCAGACTTGCTGATTAGACTTTTTTTTTTTCCTTCTCCAAGGCTAGAAAACAGCCATAAAAGATTTACAAAGCAAAAGGAGTTTGCCTTGTAAGGAACATTTAAATATTCCACTTTGCATGAGCATGCCTCTTTAGTCTGCACATATCTAGATAAGGTGTAAGAAAAAAGTCTGTTCTGGCATTTGTTGGAGAACTACACCCAAAACATATATAATAGGCAGTCCCGAGTTGGGAATATGGATTATTCCTTTTGCATGGTAGCTGCACACATATGCCTTGCAAAAAAATCAGTTACTATTTGATTGGTTTAAGCAATAAAGCAATATAATTTTAAACTGGTTGAGGGCTATACTAGGAAGAATAAAGCAAACCAATGGGGTTATGCAACCTCACCCCATCCTTGTCATCATGATATCTCATCAGCAACACCTCTTTAATTCTTGCCTTTAGGATCTCTTTGAATAGCAAGGTTTTGGGTAGGTAGAAATAGGTGGAGACATGAGAAAAAGGCAGTGTAGTTCTGTTCGTAGTCATGCATGTCCTTCCATTTTATGCCTATTCAGATGTCTGGGTGCATTAGGTCTACTAACAATACCATGATGAATTAATCTCAGCTAGCATCTTGGTTTTGGATCCTTGGAGAACTAACTAGGCTTTAGTCAGCACAAGTCTCGATGACTAACAAGACAAACCGACATTTATTCTGAAGCCAGGAGGGAAGACAGACACATCCAGGCCTGGAGCTTTAGAATTAATGAATTACATGCTTGTAGGCATGAGACAAGTCAGCTGATTTTGGAGAGGAAGAAAGGAAAGCAGGCAGCTCTGTTGCCCATGGTCTCCACCAGAATCTGGAAGCAAAACTATGATTCCAATTTCTGTGCTGAGCAAGTGTCTGTGAAACACACTGACCAGACTGACCCTTCTACATATTGTTTCTCTCCAAGAAGATGGCCACGTGTAGGGCATCAGATTGGTGTGTTGTCCCCGTATTTAATTTAAACCGTATTTCTGCACTGACGATGGAGTCCTTCATTTTTATATGCTTTTCTACTATGTCACCTGCAGTTAGCACTCAGACTTATTCTCCTATTAGTAGGAGACTTGCACTGTCAAGTTTGAAGTAAGCTTCATTTTATAAGTAATATGTCATGAATCATGTAATTAGATACTCCCTAGGCAGACACACAGAATATGTAAATTTGTTTAGGCATTTCTCACTATATGGAAACTTAACTTTATTCCATTCAGGAAATCTGTAGCAAGACTGTTGACGTTACAGAGTACAGGAGGTAGGAGTCTTTCAAGGTCTGTCAGCCTTCACAGTCTCTATTAGCTTCCACTTGTTTCATTTCTGTAACAGCCTTCCACTGTTTAGTTTGTTTGCTTGTTTTAAAGGATTTGCATAGAGGCTCCCCAAAGGCCTCCCCTCCCTCTTCATACACAACCCAAGTAAACCTGCCATGGGAAAAAAAAAAAAACCAAACAACAAATCCTTCATAACAAAGGAACAGCTATCCTGTGGCAATACATCTTTGGTATTAGAGTCAGCCTGAACAACAGTACAAGGCAACTTGAATCTAGGGTTGCTAGAAAGTATGTGCACCCGCTCACAGGTACTGCTCGAACACAGTGTTCCCAGTACTTCATAGGCTTTAAAAGTAGGCATGTAAAGCTAAAACCAGCCCTGATCAAATGACAACCCACAGGACACATACAAGCAACTGTAAGTAAGCAGAAAAGCTGGCATCATAGCTTCCTCCACACTACCAGCAAGGGCATCTCCAAGAAATTGCCACTGTGCTAAAGAATAGGTTGCATTTTAGGATTCCAGGCAAGCTACTAATCAAGACTAATCTACTCTGAGGACAAAGGCTTCAGTT
This sequence comes from Fulmarus glacialis, assembly GCF_000690835.1. Lineage (NCBI taxonomy): Eukaryota > Metazoa > Chordata > Aves > Procellariiformes > Procellariidae > Fulmarus > Fulmarus glacialis. The sequence goes on along the minus strand of NW_009217016.1, from coordinate 11,479 downwards.
TGGCACTCAATAATACAACACAGCCCCATGTGATAGAGAGATCTTACCAAGACCATTTTTGTACTGTAGCGAAAACCATACTAATTGAGGGAGTCTCAATTTAGAGGTTAATTAGTATCCACTTTTCCCCTTAAGCACACTCTTCTACCATACAAAATAAAGTCCATCCACCCTGCTTCACTAGCTGTTCCAAACAAGCACCACCCAATCAAATAATCCATCTGCTATTAGTAGACAATGTAGCAGTCAATACTGGGAAGAAAAGATATCAGCCCAGTTCCCAATATAGTCCAATGCCAGGTCTGTTACCAAGACCAGTAAGTAGGGTCTCTTCCTTAACCCCAATTATCTCACCAGATTAAGATGAAAACAGTCCTGCTTTTCTTACTGGCACTTCTGAAGGTGGACTGAGACCAAGGTAGTTCATTGTTACTTTGGTCTAATGAACTTGGCAGAAATCATGGAGGATGCAGAACAGCTTTCTGGAGGATATACACCCCCTTATTTTTTTGTCTGTCCAGTAACAAATGGAGACTTAGGCAAAAAAAGGAGTTCACTCAGAATAGGGTAGGTTTGTTTTGTGGGGTTTTTTTTTAAACATATCACTGGAGAGCAACAACCAACCTCCCCACCAAACCCACAGTCATTCTTATGTCAGTTGGCTTTGTTTAAAAAGGATAAATAATGCCATGCACATTTTGCTAGCGAATAAAAGTGCTCTATTTCCTGAACAGACACTGTATGTGGAAAGTCACATTTGGTGCTAAGTGATGTCCATAAGGGCAAATTAATCCAGAAGACATGAGCCTATCCTTTTCTGCCCAGACAGGTGCACCTTACAGCCCAAAGAGGAATGTTCTCATCTGGGTGTATTTAGGTACTTACATACCCGAGAAATCAGCAACTATGAATAGCACTTCATACTTTGATTATTGCAAAATGTCTCGGAAATCCTGCCCCATTACCACATGAAATCAAGCATTTTTAAAAAAAATGCTATTTTTAAACTGCTAAAGTTAAAAAAGGAAAAAAATATAGACCAAGTTTCATTTATTTGAAAAAGGGTTGTTGCTGAATTGACATGCTGGATCCCCTCTGTCTTTGGCAATGGGAAATGCCTCTGAACTGCTTTCATCTCATGCAACCACTACATGAAGCCAAGCAAAGGCAGGCAGGGGCAGCAGGCAAGCATAGTCTTATCCTCAAGCTCCTTTGGGGGAGTACTCCAGGTTGTTCACAGTGCAATGGAGCTCTTTCTCCTTCAGCAGATCTGCCCAGCCAGAAAGAAACCAGTCAACTAAGGGCACGAGGAAAGAGCTTACAGGATGTCCCTGATTTGGCTGAAGGCCATCTCCAAGCACACACTGTCATGTATACACTTTGACCATCAGCACATTATACTTACTGACAAGTAAGCCCATTAAAAGTTAATCAGAATTCCCTGGTACAGCCACTAGACACAGGTACATGATTTCAGAACTAGTTATAAAAATAGCATGAGTTTCAATTAACAACAATTAATTTCTATTTCTCCTGTAATATGTCTGAGCAGTGTGTGAGAGCAGATTCTTGTTTGACAAGAGGAGATACTAAGGTCTAAGTTTGAATTTTCAGCAAAAGAGTTCAAGCCACCTAAATTCTTAAGTCTCTTACAATAAATGAGCCTATGGAGATTTTTTATCACTAAGGGTAGAGTTAATTTCAGACTAAAAAGCTTTGCTCACATTGCAAGCAAGTTCCTTGCTGACACAAATGTATGACTAAAAATACAAGAATTAATTATGCTGCAAAGCAAGTTTAGGTTTTTTTAATGTGTTTTTAAAATCAGCTCCACAAGAATTGTAGGCTTTATTTTCTTAATAGTTGCACTTGCTTATTAGTAATTTGAATCCACCGAGGCTTAAGGATAACATCAGTACCCTGAGAAGAACCTCAGAATCATGTTGCTAGAGGGGGTGCTCTGACAGGATCTTAACATATCCTTAGCTCTAAATTTAGAGGAAGTTATTGTTATTTGTGGCATCCCTGATCCAGAACCCAAGCAAGCTTTCCAAAAAAATTCAGTGTGGATCAGGAGGGATGATGGCTAGCCTCAATTAGACACACAAAGCACCATTCTGTTTACTGGTCAGAACAGAATGCAGAGCACATACAAACATACTGTGCTCTTGCCTTGCCCTTAAGCCTCACCTCTTCCATGTATTATTTTTCCATTCATTTACAGATGCCCAAACTTTTATCATGAAGCAGTGCAAATGATATATGTTAAAGAGTTTGTAAGAAAAAGGGGTGGAGAACTGGTAAAGTGAACATTTTTGCAGAGATTTAGCATTAGAAAGAGTCTCTAGGTATTGTATGGCAATGAGAAAGAGTGATACTTCAAAATTATGAAGTTATAATTGGTGCCTAGTTATCTCACTATGCAGACACTACCAAGTTGCCACAATCATTTGAGTGGATACTGACAATACATTTTGAAAGTTTCTAGAACGTTTGGAAGAAATACCCTGGATGCAGAGTAGGAAAAAGGGTAATTATTTTCAGAAATGAGAAGGTTAGCTTTGACAGCACCTCTAAGACAATCTCTAAACTCTATCTTCAATCAGCCCTTTAAACTTGAACTGGCACCCATGTTCAAAACCATCCCCACCAAGAACCTTGCCTCTGTTAAGCACACACTCAAAACTGTTACATCTAACAGAAAAGTATTTTATGAAGATTTTAAGAATGTATTCTGGTGACAGTCATTGAATGTCATTTTCACACTACAGTGGTTAAGTGCAGTTCCCCCAATGCCAATATTCAGCTCACCCTACCACCTTAAACATAGCCCATCCTAAGAAACAAAAAACAACACAAAAAAAGCCTTCCGACAGTCTACAATATAAGGAAAACTGCCTTGAAAAGTGACTGAAGAGGGTATCTGTTAAAGCTGACCAGAATCAAAAAAACATTTACACTAGGGTTTCAACAGGCACACGCTCCCACTGAACATTATGAGAAAGGTTAAGTGTATGTAGCACCCAGCAAAATCAGACCCCTGAAGCTTTCTCTTTTTTTGCAATGCCACACCAATGTATGTATTAAATGGGTTTGGCACACGGCGGTCACCACCCACCACACAAACAACTCCACATCAGAATTTCCCTGTCACTAGCCTCCTTCAGTTTACACAACGAGCAAACAATCCCAAGCACAGCCCACAACAGCATTGCCAGGAGGTTCTGCTGGGGAGGGCCAACAGCCATAGCAGGGAACCCTGTCGCAAAGGCAACCACAACAGCTTTCTGCCTCAGACACGCTGGTGCCGGGGGCCAGCCACTCCACCACAGAAGAGTCACCCAACTTCAGATGTATTTCTGTTCCACGTTACTGTCTCCAGAAAGGGCCCGAAACTGTGTTAATTCTGAACTACACAGCTGTAAAGAGAATTAGGGGCTATGCTGAAGCTACTGCCAGGAAATTCAGTTATGTGCTTAGCCCATTCATCTGTTCAATACCCAAAACCCAGCTGGGGCAGGGTATATCAGAGATTCCTGGACAGGAATAAGGACAACAACAAAAAAATAAATAAGTCAGCAATATGATGAAAAACAGCTTCCAGTCTTCACAAGCTGTCACTCAGCTCTTCCATTTTATGCTGGTTTTCCCCTCCTCAGCAACACTGCCATTCAGGGGGTGGCAGCAGCTCCTGGGGTAATGAAGCAGAGAGAGGCATCTTCTTGCCCTAGGAATAAAAAAAGGATGCAATGTCTTTTGATTTCCTTGCATCACACCCTCTTGTCATCTGAGATTTCTTCATCACCTTTTCGCCCATGAGAAAAAAATGTCAATATCCCCTTTCCTTTGGGACAGGCCTCAGCAGAGGTCAAGGAGGAAGCAGGCATGCTGTTCCCAAAACGATGCTGTTCCTGAAACTATCAGCCCAATTCAGACCGACACAAGAGGAGCCGCAGGATGGAGCAAACACGTATTACAGCACTCAACAAACCAAGAATTAAAGCAGACTGATGAAGGAGGCTGTGTGGGCCAGTCTAATCAGCACAGTTTTACTAGATAAGCAGTATTAGGAGCTGTTAGGAGAGAATGGACTTCATCAGGTGATTTGTAAAATTCCACTAGGAAGTTGCTCAAAGAGGATTCTGTCATGTTACCAGTTTGTCCACACTCCAGGAACATGGCACAGATTATTAGAACACCCTTCCAACCTCAGAATTTCTTCTAGAGGGAAAAACATCACATTAAAAGACTTCCATTATACACACATACAAACAACACTTTGTCAGGGTATGATGTTTGTATGATGACATTCATCCCAGCTCTTGGAATCTTCCAGGTGTGCAAGGCTGTAGAATTCAAACTAAAATATTGCATCTCCTTAGCTGGAGATAATTCAGGTAGTCTTTTAATACATAATATATAAAAAGCAAGCTCCATGTGCCACATATATGCAGAAAAATCAGTTTCAGATGTAAGCTTCCAGCTTCTCAGAAGTTATAATGTTCAGAAACCAAAAGAGACATTTTATTGTAGAAACAAACATGCTGATTACAGGCTGCTACAACCTGCAGTCCCTTGCATTTTCCACCACACCCTCTTGAACTAGAATTACAGATGGCAAAAATGAAGTTATACAGACAAAAATACTTGTCGACAGCCCCTTCAGACCACTACTGAGAGTGGCTTTTTTGATTTTCTGTTCCAGGAAAGGTTTCTTTCCCCAGATACTGCTTTCAAACTCACATCTACAATTACTTTCCCTGAGCACTTTCAGACCTGGCACTGTTATACTATTCCAAAACTAAAGCCAGTGTTTTTCTACCTACAGTAAAGAAAAGAAAATGCCCATTCCAATAAGCAAAGTCAGTTTTCTGCTTTTTGAAGCAGGAAACAAAACTATGTGGTGAAAATATCTCCTCCTCAGGTTGCAGTAAGATAGTGGAAAAAAAATAGGGAACATTGCCTGTAATGATTTTACCTTCAGTCTTCAGTGAAGCAAATGCCTTGAGAGGAGAAGCCTTTTTAACCAGGAGAAGCTACTGGTTTGCCCTTTATTGCTCTTACACTGAAGGGAGCAAGAGGACTAACTCAACAACATGCTGACGACATGCTGACCAAACGACCTCAAGGCTGCACAAGCAAGCTCAGCAAAATGAGCACTGCTCTTGGGGCAAGTGGCAGGCTGCTGTTTCATTTGCAGGGTAGAGGATGCTTACACAGAGGGCATTTGCCAAAAAAAAAAAAAATTTCTCAGCAGAAGAAAAGCATCACAAATGCATTGTGGTTGGAATAATTTCAAAACATTGAAATAGGAAATACATGTCTTCGTAAGGAACATCACAATGAGAAAGAATCCTAGAGAAGATTACTGCGTCAATGAGAGACAATCCTGCCTCAACAGAGACCTGTAAACATCTATTTGTGTTACAGCACTTTCAGCATTTGAGGCTCCCTTTTTCATTATTCAGCCACTTGTCATTTTGTGTACCTGTAACGGATATTTTCCTTCACACTGAAAGAAACCTTGCTACTAAAATCCTCATTCTTGAGCAGATAGCTATTTGAATTAGCTGAAACCACTATTCGACTGCTATTTGTACCTGTGTGGATGGCTTTCTCAAAGTGAAGTCATCTGGGCAATGCTGCTTTCCATGCATACATCTCTATTCGTGGCAGTTATCTTAATAGTAGTTCTAGGAAAACCTCCCAGCATACAAAACACTCCAAAATAACAACACATGTTGTCTGTGACACCACAAAGAAAACAAGTAGCAATTTTCTGCTTTAGCCACAGATTGCAAGGACTTCTCTCGGTAATAGGGCATAGCATTGCTACTTCCTCTGGACTGCAGCTCCAATGCTCCACATATTTGAGGTATAACTTCATCACTCAAGACATATTGCTGACTGCATCCATACTGACTTTTTTGTTTGTTTGGGTTGCTAGTGCTCCTTTTGAATCAAATCCCCCCACTTATTACACGTTAGTTCAGTTTGTGGAGGTTTTGATATTTGCAAACGGAATCCTTTTCTGAGGAAACCAAGCTAGATGCACATCAAGCCAGGTGCATACCAGGTGCTTGGCCCTTTAGGGAATTGTAAGGGTCCAAATAAACAGTTAGGCTTTTGGCCAGTAATGAATCATTTCTGTGGTAGAGGCATTTCATCTGAGACTATGCTAAATCTAGTCCAGAGTAAAAATCTCTAAACCGCATATACTGTGGAATATGGGGCCCTCAGCAACAACTGTTTTTATCTACTCCTATGCTCTGAGTAACTCAGTATATGAACTGTATAGGTCTTTCCAGGACAACCCAGGGCGCTAGATCCCTTACCTGACTCTCTCTTCTTCAGCTCTTTTAAGCTCTGCATCCCGTTGCAGCACCTTCATTATTGCCTCTTGTTCCTCCTCAGTTAGGAAGCTTAGGTCAATCATCTTGTGCCTGTAGGGGCTGGTAAAGTGTCCAGGCAGATCTTAAATCCTGCTGAGGAGGATAGTCTTGTAGTCCGCTTTAAAGGTGTAGAAGAAGAGAAGTCTTTTTTAGCAGGCACTGAGAAAGCTGGACCAGGTTACAGTCAGTGGTTTAAAGAGCCCCAAATGTTGCTTTCTTGCAGTAGAGTATGTGCATGCTTCCCTAGATGAGACACTTCTGGGAAAGTGTTGCATTCTTGCTTGCCATCGTAATGATGTCTTCTCAGCTTATCCTCTCAGCTCTGCTTCCAGTTCATTGACCCAGCACATCCAGTGTTTAAGAACAAACAAAACATCCCCTAAAAAAGAGACAAGGAAGAACAAGCTATAATATCAGGGATCAGGGAAGTAAATTATGTATGCATTTTTAATTAAAAGAAACAAGTTTTTCAGTGTGATTAAACTACTTTGTGAAGTTCAAATGGTCACTTCAAGTCAAACCTGTTTTACAGGCCTCTTGAACAAGGTGGCCATGAAAATATATTCCTTTCGAATATGACAACTCACACCCTAAACACAGAATCAAGTGTCATTCAAATGATACATTTTAAGATAAGTGCATCTTAAGTTGTCCTTTAAGTCAGCAGAACAATTTGGAGGAGAAGGAAGGGTGGGGGGAATAAAAAAAAAAAAACAAGAACACTTATCACATTCATTTAAGGTAAAAAAAAAAGTGTAGTCACAAGTATTGACATTATATTCAAGAGCACACAAGAAATCTGTCTCTGGTTATCATACACAGATAGACAAGAGCCAGATATCTCAGGAGAAAAATCCACTGTGCTTGCACAGCCCTGATTCACAGCAAAGCAGTGGACAGAGTGAGGCAGCCCAACATGCATCCGCGGTGTTCACCTTCTGCCAGCATAGACTTGGATCACATCCAGGAACTCTATTCACAAGGGCTAGAAGTTGGATTTTGTTTATTTAAAGAAAGATTGCCTGAACTCCAGGAACAGAAGACTTAAAGGAAAAAAGCCAACCACTTGGGATAAAACTCACGAGCTTGCCATGCTGGTTTACTTATCATTAGCACATTTCTAGGACACCATTTCTGGCAAGTCACCAACCAAACAGAACAAAAGAACATCCCATTAGGACAAGCCATTGAACTTTTGGACCCTACTGTACTCCTACCAAACTGTGTGCCTTGCCCTCCACACCTGTCTTGCCACTCCAAGACTTCAAAGACCCCTTTCAGGTGATCAGAAAGGCAGCAGTCACCACAAGCCCTGGAGGAAAACCCCCGAGGAAGCTGTCAGAACCCTGCCAAATGTAACATATTGCAGCATTGAGATGGGAGGAAGATGGGAATGTGTTTGAGGAATTCATATGCTCCAGTTCAAGACTTAGGGAGCATGTTCTCAAATTGGTACAACGACTCTTTCTGCAGGATTTTGTCTGCTATTTGTAACAAAAACGTGTGTCGTTCATAAGAGCTCCTCACATGCTACTCAGAACTAAAAGCAACAGGTTTAAGAGATTATTTCCTCAGAATCCCCTCAAATGGGAATTCTGTAACAGACTTTTGACCAAAATACTCTTCCCCCCAAAACACACAACACTCCTCAGTGAAAGGTCAGGTACCAGGTTTGCAAAATTAAGTTTCTTACAGTAAACATTTTAAACTTTCTAGAAGCTGCTGTTAGCTGCTGGATGGAGTCAGAACTGCTATGTCGTTCTGACTAGTTACCTTGAGATCAAGAGGAAGGGAACAATTTGAGTAATTTCCCTTTCCTTTGTACCAGCCCCTGCTTTGGGAAGGAAAGCCAGGGTATCTATGGTCACCATAGGCTGCAATACAACTTAATTTACAAGATATAAATATAACTTTTACTCACAACATTTTACCACTAATAGTGTATAATTATATAAGGAATATGATCCCATGTAGGCCCAATCACTACCCTACAGAACATATGGAATAAACGTGAAATAATTTCTACATAACCATCTTGAGTATGTGAAATTAGAAGTCATGCGGTAACATGAACCTCACTGCTTTATCCAAATAAAACTGCATTTAAAAGCACTAATATAAAATACTGTTTTGCTCTGTTTTATAGGCCGTGGTTCCAGAGGTCTATTCACTTACAAAGAAATCCCAAAATCCCAACTGTCAAAGACAAAAACCTCTTCTTCAAAAAAAAACCTCAGAGGAATAAAGGCAGGGGAGGGGAAGTCAGCTGTATCTAGAGTCGAGTCTCTTAGTGCCCCAAGGTTACAGCACTATGGATGTAATGAAGCCAGAAGAAAGGACATAAATAGCTCGAATTTAATGTAAGCCTCAGAAGCATCCCTAGTGACAAACCTGTTAAGAGACAGAAGAGAAGCAGATGTAGTTATTGGATGGGTGTCTTTATTAGGCACCTACTATGACAAGCATTTAGGATGTGTGTGTCTGCCTCAGGCCCCTGCAGTCTGACACTGCCATCTGGCAGACAGGACACTGACATCGTATTGATCTCATGAGCACTAAAATCATGCAACAAGTCATTGCGCTTGCTCCCCTGGCAAGTTCAACCAGGAAATTAAAACAAGATATTGGCACTGGCACTACTCAGAGGGAAACTTCATCTCTAAAGGTAACAGCATTTCTTACAGATGTGGAAGGCAGCTGCAGCCAGGTTAACTATTATCCCCCTGCTAAAAAAAAAAAGCCCAATAACCACCTGCAAGTGGTTATGTTTGGCTGCCATATTTATCTTCTCTATGATTCTCATTGTGATTTTGTTCCATGAGGTTGATATAACAGCATCTCAAACAAGCTGCCATCTGTAACTTTATTTATATCTAGAAAATGACAGTTTTATAATTAGGCAGAAGTAAAAAGTGCTTACTACAGGGCTACCAACAAACATAATAATCCTAAATTTGTTGAGAATCTATAACAGTACTCCTTCAGCTTATGAACAGGTGTGGATATCTGTTTTGATTATTGTGTGGAAACTTTTCACAACACCTGATACACCAGTCAGTATCCACAGTGCTAATCCGAAGCCCTGGATGCTGACTGAATGGCATGTGCACAGCTGCCAACAGGCACAGAACCTTACGTCGCAACGACAACACCTTGACAGCTCAGAACTGGAATCATCAAGGATTTTTCTTGTAAATCAGGCAAGTTTCTTGCCTCAGGTCAATCAAATCTGTAAGATTTGATATTTTACCATGTCTTTGTGTGTAAAGAAGGCTGAGGGAATAAGTGTTATGTTGTCTATTAGATTCATTTAAAAATCTAAATTAAATAGTTGGACACCATTTACAAAACAAGCTGCAAGCTTCATCGATGTCTCACAGTATTCAAATTAATAAAACTAGTGGAAGCAGAACTTCAGTCCTCCCCAAGTGAACAACAGTTTGCAAAGGCTGAGCATCCACACAGGCTGTGGGAGCTCACAGCAAGCTGTACCACTACTAAATTTCCCAGATACCATCATTCTGGGAGGAGTTTCTGCAACTAAGGTTGCTCTCCACTTTGTTTTCAATCAGGTGCAAGATACCACCTACCCTGGCAGGCTCTTAACCATTTTTTTTCCTGGTAGGTATCATTAACATGGTTCCACAGTTCACAAAGCTGTGTTTTGCCAAGCTTAACATACTCAGTATGTCTGGCTTAACTGGAGCACATTCTCCTCCCAGCTCTTCAGAGGAGAATCCTACATGAATTCTGATCCACTGATCCACATGCACTCATCCTGTATTCAGATTTACATGGCATCATATTAGTTGGTTTTGCTCCTACCCTAGGTTATGATAAAAAGCTTCTCCAGTCCTGAGTAGTGCAGCTGAGACCCTTTAGGTTCTTTTGCAAAGCTAACAACATAATGCTTCAGTTAAGGCATGTCTGAGTACCTGAAAAACTGGCCCCTGATCTCACTGGATAAGCAGTTGAAAAGAACTAGCAATAATCAGTTGGGGTTTTTTTTCCCCCCTTTATGTGTATCATCCATATAGTGCAAATTGTATCACATTTCGCTATAATAACAAGTCTTTAGTTGCTGGAGCCATGCCAGCCAGTCACAAACTGAAACCAGAGCATTTTTAGTCTCTGCATAAATAAGAAGAAAACCTCTTTCTGTGTGTGATGTACTTGGCCAACCTCATGAGACTCGCTGATACAAGTTACTGCAAGGCTGGCCTTCTGCAAAAGATTGTTAGCACTGATTCCAAGCACAGACAATAAGAACTGCTGGCTTAGAGTATAGGCAGCACCTGTTATGAGACCTAAGACTAATTAAAAAATTAGAAAAATTTAAAAAAATTAAAAATAATCAATGCCTTCCTCCACTTCAAGTCACCTACTACCACCACCCCAAGCTCAGTTATTTTGATTTCTTTTTTGGCAATTTTTTCTCTTAAAAGCCTCTATACGTGCCGAAAAGAACTGAGAGGTCTCAACAGTTTGTTTGGTGCCACTGCAAGTTCAATGTGAAGTTTTCAGACCTAAGTTTCAAATAAGACCTAAGTTTTCAAATAAGACTGAAAGACGGTTGGACTCGATGATCTTAGAGGTCTTTTCCAACCTTAATGATTCTATGATTCTATCTATATCAGACTGATTAAATAATGGAGATCAATAGAAATACCACGTTGACTGATTTCTAGAGAAAGACTGTCATGTGCTGTAGACTAACATTTTTGAGTCTTGGGATATTTGGCATGTTTTTTTTCTTAAACCTTAAATTCAAGTGAAACCACACAAAAATCTTCCCTTTCATAAAAGATTTGTAATCCCTGTAATAAACAGGAATCTGAAATTATGTTTTCTGTAACTCATGCATGAAAGCTTCTATGTTTTGGCAATAAAAGGAGCAGAAAGACGACCCAAGATGTAGTTTCCCCCACAGACTCTTAAGCTGCTCACAACTTCCAAGTGCTTTAGGCCAGGCACTCATCCAAAAATTTTATCTTATAAAACTTCTCAAAACCTCTCAGGCAGTTATACACCTCAATTCCTTTAAGTAAGGCTTTACATTTTTCTAGAACACAAGTCTGGCCGCCCCC
>NW_009217015.1:0-35383 GCF_000690835.1 Fulmarus glacialis | reverse complement strand
AGCACAACTTAACAGAATTCGATGGCAAGTCTCACTCTATTACTTATTACATGGACTAAGCATACACAGGGCAAATCGTGTCAGAATTGAGTTGGAATGACCAAGGACAAAAAGGGTAAGGAAGACCCTCCTGTTGAATCACGAGGTTAATACTTATTTTTTCCATTGTTGTGTCTCCTCTTACTCTAAAAGAGAGTGAAAACTTTAAAGGGATGGGGGATAATGCTTGTGTTTATTACAAGATACAGAAAAAGGCTGATTATCTCAAAAAATGAGAATGTGCCAGTAGAACCCACTGGGAGCACAAGCAGAACAGCACGGCGTGAATTGGGGTGGGAGATTGGAGATGTCTCTGAAAAAGACTTGGTTGTCACAACCCTTAGTGCCCAGTTATGTACTATCTGCAAAAAAGAGTAATTATATGCTCTTGTGCTACAGAGTTAAAGCTGGTGATGACATCTATTCCTATTTTTTTGATACTCCATTCCTTTCTGTAAGCAAAAGCAGGGAAAATTATATTGGACATCCCAAAACTTTTTATGACCCATTCACTTCCCTCAGTTATTTTTGGAATTGACAGCATTAACATGTGCGGCATCTCATTCCACTTGCGTGGTCAGAATGGCAGATGAATTTAATCAAACAATTTAAACAGTGAGCCCCACTAAATGCCAGATTACTAAATTGTTCTAAAATTCTTCATGTAGTAAATGTGGCCAAAGAATAATCCTTTTCTTTTTTAGGACTGTCATTGATCCCAGTAAATGCCTTTAGTGTTCTCCCTCCCAGTAATTACCAGGGTTGATTATGCAATCATAGATGTGATGAAATGTTTTACCTGCCTTTGAAGCATGCCAAAGACAGTTACACACTAGTAATAAAAACATTTTCATAGCCCATTTCACCCCTGCTTACAATCACTTAGCACTTTTTTTATAGAAATGCAAGATCATTGCCAATACCTTGACAGGTGATGCAACGTTCATGAATCATAAGGGAGACTTGAACTATCCAATGGATGATTATTTAAGGGAACACATAAATGAGATCCCAGAAAATCAACACATCGTGCTGTCTGTGTCAGCAGGACTAAAAAAGTATGGGTAAATGTCAGGTAGAAAGGCGTGTATAAAAAGCAAAGGGCTTATTCTGAATCAGGAAAAATGAATTTTGGCAGTTTTGAACAATTCAGTCTCAGATTATGGTGCAAGTGTTAAGGGAAACAACCTTAAAAAAAGCTAGAGAGCCACTACAGGTGCCAATTGTTAGGAAGAGCACTACCAGGCAATAGAAACAAAAACACTTTAAGAAAAATCCTTTGCTCAGCAGTATTCACAATTAGAGGCTTAAATCCAAAAAGATAAATTACAGTCTGATGGCTTTCGGAAATTGGTAATACAATGGAAATACCCCTTTTCCTGAAATTTTACAGGAACAACCAACTTTGGTAAAAGTTATTCTATGAAAAAAGTACTGAGTAATGCCAAGTGAACATTTTTTGTTAGGTCTGAGAACAGAATAGACTGTTATAATAGTTGGCAACCTCTGTATAAAGACTTGCTTTATAAATATCCTTTTATTAATACTGTAGAGAGCTTATCTTTTGTTTTGATTAGCCAGCTGTTCTCCAGCCATGAAATAAATATGAGTTATTGCAGATTATTTGAAGTGGTCTGCTTGTGAATGTAATGAAACTGGGAAAATCTACATCATAGGTAACTGAATAGTAGGTGGGTAGTCCAGAACATAGTCCCAGGGAGAAAAAACAAGAAAGAAAGATAGAAAGAAATTTTTAACATTAATTTAAACACAAACTGTATCTTTCTTTTTAAAACCTCCTGGGGTAACATGCAAGTTACAACTACAAGGAAACTCATGTATGCTGGTTACATTTAATTCTTTCCAGAAAATTTTGAAGATGCTCCCAAAAAACATTGTGGTTAATTGCTGATGGATTTAGACATTCTTATATCAGAAGCTTTTAGATTAAGAGTAGAGCTCTTCTGTCAGATTGGCTAGTGGTTTATATATTGAAAAGACCTACTGCTGGGTATAAAATGAAGATGTGGGAACAGACTCTTTTAAAGCCTGAGTCTGCTGAAGGAAGAGATGTCCAGCTGTGTGAAGAGAAATAAACCCCTTCTAAAGCAATTCATCCAGTCTTTTTCCCCCAACAGAGAAAGCTACATGTACTTTGCTCTCACATGGTTGAATACCAATCATTTCAGAAATCCTGTAACATCTTGAAGAAGGGCTGAGAGAGTTGGGGGTTTTCAGCCTGGAGAAGAGAAGGCTTCAGGGAGACCTTATTGCAGCCTTTAAGTAATTAACGGGGGCTTATAAGAAAGATGGGGATAAACTTTTTAGCAGGGCCTGTTGCGACAGGACAAGGGGGGATGGTTTTAAACTAAAAGAGGGTAGATTTAGACTAGTGATAAGGAAGAAATTTGTTACAATGAGGGTGGTGAAACACTGGAACAGGTTGCCCAGAGAGGTGGTAGACCCACCATCCCGGGAAACATTCAAGGTCAGGTTGGACGGGGCTCTGAGCAACCTGATCTAGTTGAAGATGTCCCTGCTCACTGCAGGGGGGTTGGACTAGATAACCTTTAAAGGTCCCTTCCAATACAAACTATTCTATGATTCTATGATTGTAACAGGAAACATTCTTTGGATGGGACTTAAAATTGGAAGTCCTTAAAAGGGTGTAAAAACCCCATCAAAAGTCTGAGGAATAGAAAGCTCTCTCTTAAAAGAAGCAATGGCAGTGAAACAGTTGGGGAAGGGGTGTAAATCAGACTGTTACTAAATTTTGCTGTATTTTCTGCTTATCCGTTTTAATCTGAGACAGTAAAATGAGTGCACAGTCCAAAATAGATCTGATGTTCAGTCATAAGAGAGGGAATGAGGGGCTTTTCTTGCAAAGGTGGAAAACAGAAGAACTGCAGCAGCTCAGTTCCCAGCTGTGGAGGTGAAGGATATTTTCTAAAGACTACATTTAAATGAATTTGAGAAAGCTACAACTTGCTTCTTTATGCTTCAGAGATGTCTGACATTTGAAGCAGGATGATGCAGATAAAGAAAAAGTCACTATGTTTCCTCTAAAACTGACAGAAAATAGACATCCATAACAAATTCAGTACCTACCTTGTGAGTCAGAAAGCCTTGTATTGTATGAAACGCATTTTAGGAAGAAATGTCTGTTCAGGAAGATGCACCAGCAGACACATTTAATCTCTGGATAATAAAGGGCTCTCTTGTGAATAGTTATAATATGCACAATTTAGTTTGTTGTGCCCTCCAGACTCTAGTCTGTGTCATTAAAACCCACCTAATGCTGGGGATGCTTTTTTGAAGCTTGGGGATATTTGTGTGAAAGCACTGGTCTGACTGAAGAACTCATCTTCTGCTACACTCAGATATACTGAGAGGGTCATATCGGAACAACTGAAATGTCAACTGCGTACTAAAATTCTTGAATATAACAACTAACAGGTGGAAATGGGTTAAAATAATTGTTTTTTGTTTTTTCTTTTTCTTTTATAATGATTTTAGTATTTATAGAAACCTTTCCCTGTTTCTTTAGGATGTTCTCTGTTGTTACAGAGGATATTTGTAAGTGTCTAAAAATAAAACAAGACTGCAGCAGTGTATTTTTATTAAGAAATGTGGTACTTGCAAAGGCATGAGTGGATTTGTTGAAACAGGTTTTGAAATGATCCATATTGTCAAAAACTCTCTATAGCATATAGTGTATATATAGCATACGAAATGTATATAGTATATGTATTTAGTACAGATAGGTTTTTTACATCTGTAATATATATTTTATATATTTTTATGAGTGGCATTGCCATTACTTTTTTTCATACTTAATGATCAGAATATGCTTTCAAAATGTGTTCAGAAGACAACCCTTCTTTCTGTGAGGTATGAAAAATGTACAGAAATGACTTTAGACAACAGAGAAGTTTTTGAACTCTAGGCTGAAATACTCCATATTTCTCAGGATATTCCTAGATAAGCATTTCATAGTCTTTCTAGAAAACATAATACTGAGAACAGGGTTGGGGGAAAAGCAGGATGCTACTAGGAGTCAAAACCACTTTGAAATCAGGATTTATGCATTAGAATTTGCCTATGAAGTTTGTGGTGGGTGGGAGTCCATTTTCACATGTAGTCAAAAACTATTTTCTTCTCTATACTAGTGTTAAAAACTTTATACATAGCAACATTAAGCAGAGGTTGATTAAGTTCTTGAGAAGTTTGTTTCTGCTTTAAAGTTCCTCATTTTAATAAGTGAATAGTGCACATATCTGATCAGGAGAGAAGACAAATACAATATATCCTTTTGGAAACTCTTCCCAATTAGTGAACATGCTCTGATCTTCCCTTTATTTACTGGCCAGGTGCACCAGCTGCATATGTTCATTTGTACAGCTGTCAGTGTGAGATCTGTGGAACATGGAAGTGGTTGTTCTCCACTGATGTGCCACTGGTGTGAAAAAATTGATATCATCTGTCTGAAGCTGAAGGGATTTATAATGCCGTTCTTGCTATCGGCACAATTCATTCCATGAATCTAGTAACAACTGTTTTAAGCAGCTACCCCAAGAGTAACTTTTCTCTGTTACTGGCCTGGTTGCCAAGTGTTTTCGTCAGTCTTGGTTCATGAGATAGCTGACAATGGCTGCAAACAAACCTGCATGTCCCCAAGCAGATTTAAGAGGCACCTATAGGTTCTTGATGGCTCTTGAGAAAAGGGAAGTGGATAATATTTGCAGTTGACACTGACCAACTGCAAGGTCACTCATTTGTACAGAAGGTGCTTTAATATGGGTAATTTCATTTTCACTTTCTCCCAGCTCTGTCTGGGCTGTCAGGTCGGCATGTCCTTCTAGAGCCATGATGCTGCTCGTCATTCAGGGGATTGCTGCATGTCAAGTGAAGGTATCTTTACAAGTAAGCTAGTCAAAAATTGAGTCACCGAAGTGTCATGGCTGAGCAACAACCTCTATGGAGGCTCTGTGGGCCTGCTGACAGTGTGACCGGAGCTTCTGAAATGGTAGTCCAAGCTGACATCCTGCTGGCTGGAAAACACTTGAGGAAGATTAACTTACTTTACTGCCAATTAAAAATAGAGTAGGATAGTGAGAAACAGAGACAAAACTAAAACCATCTTCTCCCTCGCCTTCACTCCTGGCTCTGTCCAACATGGGGGCAGCTTCTGGTGTTTTCTCAGAGAGCCCACCCCCCCCACCCCCCCACCCAAACCTTGCCACATAAACCCAGTGCAGGTTTAATCATCTTCAGTTTACTTTTCAGAAAAGGTACAGTTGTCTTAAAGAAATGACAAGTATTCTTGTCAATCTGCTGGGTTTCTCCTAGGGAAGAGCATGCTCAGTCTGTACTTGGTAATAGCCCCCCTGGAAGGATGCATTGACAAGGTCTTTCTGCTACCAGCACAGCGCTTGTTTTGTTAAAGCCCTAGAGGTTTCAAATAAAGGTTAAGCTTGTTGATCACCTTACCAAAGCAAAATGAAACTAGTCTGTTCCGGTGTGACAGTATTTCTATGATAATGGAGTTGGAAGAATACTTCCCTTTACACTCCCAGGTGTACACAATGGGTTCAGACTTCAAATGTGGGAGCAATATAATAAGGGGACAAGAGATTTCCTCCCAAGCTGGCTTTCTACAGCGTTGGTTTATGCATGAGAAGAACTGAATCCTCAAGTCATATCTGCAGTGAAGGGAAATACATAAACCTCGCGACTTACTGCCTCTAAAATATTGACTATTTCAGCGTCAGTGGAAAATGCATAATCACTACCAGAGCACAGCTTTCCAGACAACTTTTCTGCTTGACAAACTTGATCAGGAACATTTCAGGAAATGCAGAATGACTCATCTGTAATTGTTGAAGGTTTGAAAATAGCCTCATCACACAAATATATCCTTTTTCCTGTTTGAAAAAGAGATTTGAAAAGAAGTGAGTTTACTTATACCCTTTTATCTGTAGGTGTGGGGTATTTCTATTCAAACTTCTACACTGATGTGAAATAGGTACATTAATTATTCCTTTCTAGGCAGTTGGAGAATTTAAAGCTGGAAGTTGAACACAGTCAGGTCACATAAAGGCTTTAACTTAAGTATCAATGATTTAGAATATTTGTATATTTTATATACAAAGCTCTGCTTTGTATATAGATGTATATAAAATGTGACTCCTCCCTCCTTTTGATATCAAAACCATGTAGTTTTGAATATGAAACACTCAAAATTCAGAAGTAGATTGATAGTCAGTACCCTTTATAGACTAAATAGGAAATATAGCTCATTAGTAATCTTAAGCATCTTAACTCACTGACACTAGTGAATTCAGAACAAAGTTCCATTTGTCTCTGGGTTTGTAGTGTCCATCTGTTTTTGGAAATAGGCTCAAAGCAGAGCTGGACCTGAGACGCTGCAATATAGAACAGTTGACTGCTGCCATGTGGGCTTGCTTAAGTATGTCATTAATTATGTTGTTATGCTGTGTGTAAAGATCAAGAATGAATGATTCAGAGGAAGAAGGAGTCACCCTTTGATGTGGCTTGCAAAGGAGATATATTCTCTTTCTTACTTAGCCCCAGATCTAGGAGATCTACTGAGGAGAAGAGATGAAGACAAACATCACTGGGATTGAAGAGAGGTGTCAGAGACTTTAGGGAATATGGTGTTTGCAAAGAAAATGTTGAGGGTCAGAGAAGATTTATGTAATAATTTCAAAGCTCATGTCATACAAAGAAGTCAGGTTTGGTTCCATTTGAGAAAGGGCTGATAAGGGACTTAGTTTACTTTCTTGAGAATTGTTTTCTCTTCATGTCCCCTTCTTGATCAAAACCCCTGATTGAATGGGAGATAAGTTCCTTTTAACTTCAGTGAGTTCAGGACTTCCCTTATGATTGCCAAGTTTTACATAAATGCTAGTTCTCAGTTGCGAAGCTAGGGATTTTCTCTGATTGTGGGTGAATACTAGAATAGCCACAAATAAAAGAAGGAAAACTATCCCATTTATGTGAAGACATCAGCTTTCCTCTCTGATGAAAAGCCATTTTTCCTGCCTGCCACAGAAATCTCTCAGTCCTTCTACAGACTGCATCAACTGAAAACACATTCATCTTTCCACACCATTTAGGCCATTGCCTACTTAATGGAACATATAATGGGATGAAATTGCCACCTGGTGGTTGAGATACGGTCCGGCTCCCAAGGGTATAATTACATAGGTTGTTTTTTAATATTCCAATGGGACTGGCTATAGAGATGTATCCCTGCCTCTGGATTTAGTTCATATTATGGCTTGCAGAAATCAGTGGCATTATTTTCCTTTGTGTTTTCCCTAATTGCTGAAAAAGTCTATTTCAAATATGAATTAACTGTATGTATGAGCTGAAGGCTATGGAACTCTGGATTGAAGTGTGGTTAAAGGAGCAGAGGACAGAAAGGGTAATAATGAACAGTAATGTATTAAGTTGGAAAGAGCTAGTGTCAAGTGAAGTGCTGCACTAACTTGGTTTTACACAGGACATACATTGCTGATTTAAGAAGTGGAATAAAACAGCTTTTTATTGGAATCTGCAAGCGCTGCCAACAGAGGGAATTAAAGTAAGTCCAGATATTGACAGTCAAAAAAGCCCATACCTCTGTATTTTTTGAGACACTACTAAGGCAAGGAAGGAAAAAACTCAAGTTGAAGGAAAAAGGAGAGAGAGGTGGCATATAGACCATGTTCATCGCTTTCAGTTCTCTTGAACTAAAAGAGCAAGATTTGATAGGCAGATAAGGTGACCAAGCACAAAGGTCATCACACAAAGGTTTAGTTTACTAAACATGAGCCGGCAAGTTGATTTAAAAGTAGCCTCCAGAGAGGCCATCACTTCCATAGATGCCTTTGTCACTGCCATGTGAGTGGAAACATGCAGAGAGTTATCCTGTAAGAAGGAAAAGAATCTGACATATAGGATAGGATAGGATAGGATAGGATAGGATAGGATAGGATAGGATAGGATAATATAGTAGGAAGGAATCAGACACATTCTCTGAGAGATGCAAGTCCGTGCAAAGGTGTAATGCCACAAGTACGGCTAGTAGTAGGTTGCATCTGAAATTGCATCTGTGATATTGCAGAAAGATTTGGAAACACACATGCTGAGCCATCTTGTCAAGGAACAGAGGGGACAACAGACTAGACACCTGTAACCTAGGTTTTGTTTAAGCACTTTTCTGAGAACGTTGGTTAGTTTTAGATGGTGCAGTGGCTGTTTGCACGGGGACGAACTGTCTATGGCATAGAAGTGATTGCAATGAAGTACTATGTTTCCTTTTTGTTATCAGGAAGTTGTGATCAAATTTGAAGAAGTTAAGAAGGAAAGAGGAATGTTTGAAGGCAAGGATGCTTTGGGGCTTTTCAGCATGCCAGTAAAACTAAGTTGTGCCTCCCAGAGGATGAAGGGTTAGCACAAATTTGTGGCTGAAGTGCTCCTATCTTGAGAAAAAGAGGGAGAGGGACAGGGAGAAAAAAATCAAACTGCTGTGCTGTGCTGGGAAGACAGCTGTGAAGAGTCAGGTTTGCTGCACCTATCAGTGATTGATGGTGGGAATCAATCTCGTATTGACTGCTGCTCCAAAACTACTGTTCCTATATCCCTAAATTTTCCTAACTGGTGGTGGCAGCAGCGGCAGACAGCCTGGGCAAAATAAGCAGAATGGCTGTTTGATCCTTCGGCTGCTTCCTGGCTACTCCCGGCAATAGTTTACTTTGCTTGTTCTTAGGCAAGGCCGTAACTAAATTGTATGCACTGACTTTTTAAGAGGGATTAGAGTCTTGATGCAAGGCTGTGACAGAAACTGATTCAGTATAGTAAGTGATAGCCCTTCTGGGGCTTTTTCCATGTCAGCATGGAAATATCCTCCCAGAACTAAACATCATCTTTGCCACATCAATTTCCTCAACAGGCTCTGCTCTTCAGTGCTGTGTCTCCAGCCCTTCTATCTTACTGCTTTTCCTAACCTCCCCTTCCTTCCCATTTCTATTTCTTCTTGAAATTGCTGGGTTAGAGAGCATCCTTAGAGATTATATTTGTGTAGTGCTCGTGATACAGAGGCAGTGTTTCGAAAATAGTTAATGGCAATAAGAATCATTCCTGTGGCACATGTGTGAGACTGCAAACACCAGCAAGGAGTGTAAGAAAGGAATGACTTTGAGTGGTCCAATGAAGTGGATCTTATGGGAATAATGACACCATGAAAACTCGGAAAAGATTTCATTGAATAGCACTGAGAGGAAAAAAACCCCATGTTGTTACTAACAGTGGAGCCTGTTAGGCTCTGAAATAGTCTCCTGAGGAATTGCTCTAGTCACTTTAAAGTGGACTGAACACAGCCCTAAAGAATACACTGTTTTGTACTAGTCTCCAGGAGACGGGCTAAGTGTAATCTAACAGGCCATTTTTATCTCTTCCTTATGTGTCTCCAGGAGTTGTAGCCATGCGCTTCATTACTTCAGTAGCTGAGTTCACAGAGTGCGATCAGCTATCAGCATTTCTTCTGCCAATCTGTGGATTTAAGCACCTTGTTCACCAGTATGCTCCCTCCTTTCTGAGGAGGAGAAGTGTGAGGAAGGAGGAGGGAGACGGGGCAGGAAGCTGCTGAGTTTAAGACTCGTGGTTAGTATGCTGTGCAGACAGACAAATCAATCGGCCCCTGCCCGGGCATCTTAATCAGAAGCGTGTGGCTCACTGCAGTGGTTAAGTGCTACCGTGCTGGTGATGGCATCTTCTTCAGAGACACTATTGATTGCTCTTCTCTCTCTTCTGAGAAGAGATTCCAACTGTGTAGACAGCATCAGGGAGAGAGCTGTTGGAGAAGTGCCCTCTTATAGCTCTACAGGATTAGGATCGACAGTTTAATTTCCCTGGGGGCAGGCAAGCTGTCATTCTAATTCAGCCAGACTAGTGTGGGAAAGTGGAAGGAGATGACTATTTGAAAGGTCCATTGATTATCTGAATAAGCCTGGTGTAAGGCCAAAGATGATGCAGTGCAAGAACCACACAAACTGAGGCGAGGGAGCATGTGTTTGGGAAATGTCTTTTGAAGGAAAACCACTTTCAGAGTGAAATGGAAGAGAGCAGCATATTGCAGACTAACCTTTTCTTGGAGTGGAAGAGAATCCCAGAGCTGGGTCGCATCAGTGGGGATGATAATGGCAATGCTAAAATACCAGACTGTTAAAAAAAACATGAAAGAGAACAAACGTATGATATTAAATGTAGGAGTAGCTTTTGGTGACTGCATGTAAGACTGTATGTGAAAGTGTCTGCTTATATGCTCTCCATTAGTAGTCTTGTGACTTTTAAAATGCAAGTGTGTTATAAAAAAAAAAGGTGATGCAACGTAGTCAGAGTATATTTTCAAGAAAGGAGATGCAATGTGACCACACGTGCCATTATGCTTTTATGAGAAATTCCTTTAGACACAAAGTAAAACTTTAAAGCTTTAATTCCTTCCTTCTCCCTAAAAAAAAGAATCAGCAATACTTGTATAAAACATACCATACCATGCTGACAACAAATGAAGTCTATCCAGTTACGTATTTAATGTGAAGTATCAATGTGCCTTCCACATCAGTATCTAGACTGCAAATCTTTTGGGAACAGATATGTGAAGTCTCCTCTGCTGTGTTTCATTGTATTGTATCATCAAGAAGAAGACAACCAGGTCTGAAGCAGCTTTATAGTTTCTTTTTTGAAGAGACTGCTCATAAATGTACCAATTAGTTGCCAGCTCTATGCAGATTTAGACATGAATTTTTGTTGGCAGTTGCATCGCCACACTGACCTTGTTATAATGTAGAATTCTCTCCCTGGTTTGTTTAGTTGTGGAATACTTGTTATTTTAATTTGAGAGCTATTGAGAGTTAGTAAGCTAGCTACACCTTTCCTGGGAATGGATATTTTACCAAAGATAGAACCTGAAAAATGCAGCTGGTGCTTCTAACCTTGTGCCCTCGTCCCCCAAAGAAACT
Organism: Fulmarus glacialis; assembly: GCF_000690835.1. NCBI lineage: Eukaryota > Metazoa > Chordata > Aves > Procellariiformes > Procellariidae > Fulmarus > Fulmarus glacialis. Next base: position 24,317 of record NW_009217015.1, on the reverse strand, counting down.
AGCATGGACTGTCACATAATATAAAAGCAGGAGACAGTAAGGTTTTAGCTGGAGGGTGGGTGTGGTACGTTGCATGAACGATTATCAGGATGCAAGAGAATCAGGAAGGCTGGCTGGAAAATATTCAAGTGAGTAGAATCTCTTCACCAAATAGATTTAGGTCGAGTTGAATACATATTGAGGAAATATATTATCTAAACTACAGGTAATTCTACAAAGAACCAAATTATACCCACATTGATTAAAACACTTCCTCAAAAGTACTGCTGATTTGCACTTATGCAAAGAGCAGCAGTGTGTTAACTGTGGATTTGTGTGTGAATATGTATATCTAAGGAGAAGGGAGTGCTGTTTTCTTTGCATTCACCACTTTCTTAGGTCTTTTTCCTTCCTTTACACCAATAAATCCACTGCCAACCCTGTTTTTTATTTCTGCGCCCCTATTGCCTCTGTATTGACTGGCATGCGGGAGATACATGTCTGTGGGAGCTGTGGGAGCTCACTACTGATGCAGTAACGAGGAGTATAAACAACAATGCAGCACTGAGACTGACCTACCTAAATAACAACTTTTTGGTGAAGCTTTCACTATTCTTTATGTGCGTGCAGAGCATTGAGGAGGCTGAAAATGAGAACTCCTTTTTGAGGACTGATGTTTCTTTGTCTGAATAAACTGGGGTCAGATGGATGTGGATCCAGAGAGCAGCTCTTAGATAATCCTGATACCAACAGTGATACTGGTAGAATAAAAAGGTGATGGTGGTGGGGTGTTGGGGGAAGAAGAACCTTGTTCCAGCCTCTTTAGCCGAAGCTGCAGTGTATGGTGACGTGTAAGAAATTAGAAATGCTCAGTGCCAGTCAAATGTGGTAAAATATTGATTCACATGAGTCTTAAAGTGAGAGGAGACACAATTGACCATTTCTCATAAGCCTCTTTTATTCTCTACATGAAAAATAGCCTTAGAACAATTTGTTTCACTCAGCATCTTTACAGCATGCATCTCTTTACTGAAGCCATTTCTGTATATCTCTAATTCAACCTCAGCAATAATTCCAGACCTCAGCATAACCACATTGTTCAGAATGAGGAGGCACAGTTAGCTGCACCAGACAGCAAAATAAAACCAAACCAGGGAACAGTGTGTGGATATGTTTTTGAATACTGCCCAGTTATGTTATGCTCATACTAAAGCACACTATTATCAAGTGCTGATAGGTTTAAAGGATGCCATTTTTTAGGTTTTAGGTCCAAACCTTGATGACAAGATGTGTAGAGTTTGAGAAGTCAGTCTCTGCAATTAGAGATTGGAAGGCCCACAGTAACAGTTCTCAGTCTTTTCCATACTGTGACCTATCTTACAGTCCTATAATGCTTTTGGTCTGCCTCATCATCCAGTCATGCAGGAAAGGCAGTTGTCACATCAGCCTGGGTCTGACTGGGAACTCAGGAGCTAGTGGTCTCTACAGTGGGTTGCAGGCTTTGACAGGGGCTTGTGTTAATGCATCCCATTGCGTGGGATTTCACACTCATGAAGTGGAGTTGCTACTTGGTCAGCAGCCAGTCTTAATTACCACATACTGGTAGAGCATAAACCACACGTTGTATCACAAAATGGCTTTGGGTGGAGGCCACAGAAACTCTGCAGGTAAATTGCTAGGAGGATTGAATTAACCTGTTAAAGCTTACCCAAGGCAGCCCAGTAGTTTTTGTTAGATTAACCATTTCAGCATTCAAAGGCTAAAGGAAAAGAAATGTTTTACTAAAAGTTTTCATGCAAGCATAGACTGTAGTGTATTGTAACATTTCAGTCCATCTAAAATTTTTAGTTACAGCTGTGGTTGTAGCTAGTGGTCTTGCTGGCAAGGCCCAAGGACTGGATCAGAACTGAAGGGGGGACATTTGGCTCACACACAGTCCTTTTCTGTGCTCTTGCAGAGCAGCACATACATTCCCTGAGTGTCAGTAATTGCAAGGTAGTTGTACTGTCATGCTGCTTTTGAGCTGGATTGGGCTGCTGGGCTCTGAAAAGGTGAAAAGGCTCCAGGCTCTTGAACACTAGACTCAGGAATTTACTTATTTCTTACGCAGAGGAGGTAGCTTTTTGGAGAACATATAGAGGTTAAGCACAATCTAATGTTTTATTCAATCGGATATTCAGGGAGAAAAAAAGTGATAGGTGTTGAGCTACACAAATGGGTAGACCAAAGGGTGATACCTCTGCCATGACCTGTCTAGCATGCTCTGCAAGACAAACTAGACTCCTTGAATCTCAATCTTTGCAGAGCTGTGAGGATGTGTTCATGCAATGCACGGAAAAAATAAATCTAGATATTTTTATCTCATTGTTCTTAACCAATGGAACTTGGGACAAAGCTATCTATCTCTGTACTACAATAGTCTTCACTCAGTTCTGGCCTCATTTTGTTTTATTCTGAACTGCAGGAACTCAATTACGCAGCAGGATTTGACCCTTAATTTGCCTGAAGCTGACAGGAAAATGAACATCTGATGAAGATTGAATCAGTTTGAATGCATAGTGAAAAATAGATTCTTTCTATGGACAAGGTGGAAATAAGAGCCAGCCCTGCTGCAGAACATCTTCGTAAGCCAAGGAGTTTGCAGTGTGTTTCAATGTGACCTCCCATTCCCCCTCATTATCTTCCACTTATTAACCCTGATCTAACTGTTATTGATAGCTCCATTATTCTGCTTGGGACAGCAGTGACGGTCTCGCTGACCTTGCCCTGGGTGATCAGAAACTCATTTAATGCTCAGCGTACTTTTTGCAAAAGTATGCTAAGGGAAAAGTATATTCAGCATGAGAAGCAGGCATGTGTTTTTACAAGGATTTCTTGTGGCGCTATTAATTATCTCAAGAGGTGCATTGTGCTCCACTAAATATATTGAAAACTTGTCTAAATTCCTCTAGTCTTAGAGATAAAGGTTGTAATAAGAACAAGAAAATAAGAATTGCTAATCCTTGGTGCTGCATAGTGTTCATTGTGGGAAAATGGCCAAGGAAATCAAGACTAAATGAAAAACTAAGGATATAAGATTTTACTTGCTTGCATGATTCTCTCTTTCTAGCCTGTCTACCTCTTGGACAGTATCATTAACTGCTTTCTAAACACTCATTGTCACAGAGAATAAGATGTCACCTCCCACTCTCAAACTTTGTGTAGCTGATTTATTGGCAACATGACAGCACTTCTCTTCTATAAAGAGTATATAATCACAAGGATTGCACTCTATCAGGACCAGATCCTGAGCACTTCATGTACAAGGAAAATAATTAATGCTCTTAGAAAAAATGAATGAGAACTGTGGCTGTCTGGTTCTTTCCTGAAGACTGGAATTTTATGGTACTCTGGCTTGTGCCTCTGAGGCTTAGGTTTTTACTTGTGAAGTTGGAACTCTTAGGCTATAAGAAATATTTCTGTAAGTTTATATTGATTTATTCAAGGTTATATAGATATATTTATTTATGATAAAGTTATAAAGTACCTTTTTTGTGATGGAAATGGGTTAAAAATTTCATTTTCTGTAGTAATTATTTCCTTCTTTTATATCTTTCTGTTTCGACAATGGAAATAGTCAGCTTGTTGATTAATCACTGGTTTTAATTCCCAGTTTCAGTGAACTTGCATGTAGCTCCACTGCTTGTATCAAACGTACTAGGAATATTTTTTTAATTGCTTTAAAATAAGGTCGTTGATGGAACTAAAACAGATGTGCTTTCCATCTGCTCACAAAAACATGCATACGAGTGATTTGGTTTTAGAAAAATACTATTTTGAAAATCTAGTTTCACGATCAAACTAGACCTTTTAATCCTAACGGGGATAATACTCTTGGTGTGCTTGCTAATTTGAGACAAGAAGGCTGAGGTTTTCTGAAAACACTGACTAAATTGCACACGGACACATGAAAAATCCAGCACATGTTCTTTGTTTCAGTGATACTTCATGTCATTGCTCCTTGTGTCGGCAGGAAATTTATTAAAAATAAGTCATCTGTTTAATAAATATAGAATGCAGGAGGGTGCAAAATAGTATTTGGTTAAAACGACAGGACTTCAGTTTTTCAAAAAAAGTTGTCTGAACAGTCTATCCAAAATACATGTGGGTGTCATAGGGACCACCTCTGTTGTTCATTCCCCCTGGATAAAGAAATACCAGGTTTACGCAAGACGATTGGAAACAATCCTGTGGTGCCTATGGAAGTGCTCTTTAGTGGATTTCTGATTCTTTTGGTTTTGTTTTTACCTTCAGGTTTCACGCCATTGGCTCCTGATGCTCTATTCCTTTCTAACTTCTCTGTGTCTTCAGTAGTATCTAAGTTGTAACAGATTAGCAGCTGCTGAATAACTGAAGGTAGAAAAGTCAAAACGTATTCTTCTTAGCACTGAAATTTCTCTTTGATGCCTTTTTTCAGGGATTCCTGTGTTAGAGATTGATCTGAGGTAGAAATAACCAGATTTAGGTGAAAGGATATTTATATAGATAAAATGTAAGAGCCAGGCAGAGCTCAATAGGTGCCATCCCTGTTTATGCTGGGGCTGAATTTGTCCTTGAAAATTCTACTAGTAAGTGAGGAAAGGATGGTTATCCCACAAATGGGGAGGAATAAATTCAGACATGAATTATGTGTTTGCCCTTTGGAAACACTGAAAAGACCTGAATATGATTTCGTGTAGGTGTTAGGTTGAGCTGTTCGAACATTACTGCAAGAAAGAAAATCATAGAATCATAGAATTTTTTAGGTTGGAAAAGACCCTTAAGATCATCGAGACCAACCATAATCCTAACACTGCCAAGTCCACCACTAAACCATGTTCCTAAGTGCCACATCTAAACATCTTTTAAATACCTCCAGGGATGGTGACTCCCCCGCCCCCCCACAAAGTTACCTGTGCGTGCTTCGTAAACACTATTGTATTGTTGCTACCCCACATCAATGTCCTAGTTGACTTTTATGCACTTGAATGAAAACAGAGCTGGAATAAGTGTATGTGGGGTGGGACTGCAGCCATGTCTCAGGTCTCCTTCTGACTGTGCTTCTGGGAAAATCTTGAAGTGATGAGAATGAAGCTTTGTAAGGGGCTGCGATCACTTGTCCTCTTGTTAGTTCACTGTTACCTCTCCAACAACTGCCTCTGGGGAAGAGGTCGCAGTTTTGAACTTTGAAGTGGGTTATGAATTATTCATTTCTTCATTGCCTAAATCAAGGTAGTATGAATTTCAGTAACTGGATCCAGAATTCATTATCTTCCAGTCGATGTTTGCAATAACGTTGAATATTACTCTATCACTTTTTTTCCCCCTCCCTCCTTCTGGTCCTCTTCCTCCTCTCTGATCTGCAAGGGCTGTTCAGAACTGTACTGCCCACATAATTTTCTAGTCTCCTTGCTATTCACCCTCCAAGTCAGTTGTATGGAGTGTTCCTGCCTTACTTCTGGTGCCATAAAATTCTGAGTGTGTTCTTTTTCGGCTTGATTCTCTGTGGTACCAGTGTGAACTAGGGTAGGTTCACTGATCTCAGTGAAAGAGCATTAACACATAATTAGTAGGAGTGAATGGAATCAATCATCCTGGGTGAATCTCCCACTGAGATTAGCAGAAATGCTACCCTCAAAAGGACTGCAGAGTTCACCTTTTATAGAAGCAGTTTGGTTCATAATATGTCACATCGTAGGCTCTGACAAGACAGAAGAAGGGTGATTACAAAAATAAAATCTACATCTATACATGCCTGTATCTTTAAGGGTGTTTGTTTAAAATCTAAGCATGAGTCAGAAAGTGGATTTGAACCTAAAATGTGCTGTCCCCAAACAGACAATGTCAATTGTCTGAGTTGTACTGAGATGGATCTGCCATTGCTTTGACTGACCACCATAATAATTACCCAAGGAACTGATTTTACTGTAGCTCTTTCCCAGGATTAAGATACATGCTTACTTTGCCTCTCTGCACCAGAAACCTGGAACGTGTCTATGGTGAATCTGTGACACTATTTTGAGTGCAACAAAACCATTTTATGAGTGCCAAAATCATTTCACTTCCATTGCTGAAACTCAGGTAGAATCAGATCTCGGAACCCAAGCTATTCTGGTTTGACCATTTAAGGACATAAACCTAGAAGCAGAAGAGAAGGGTAAAGAAAGGAAAATAATGGAGAAAAACATTCTCAGAGACAATATTTGGAGTCACCTGTAACTGCTGAAAATGGTTCATTTTGTAAGAAGGTAAATAAAATGTTGACATTTGGTTTTTTCAACTCTTCAGTGGTTCCTCAAGTGTCCCTAACCTACTCTTCTTCTTCCTTATTCAAGTGGTGACTAACTGTGGGACCATCAAGATTTTAGGCTGTTTGATTTGTTAACAATTTTCTAAATTAAGATTTTTTATCTTTCAGGAACCCTGGATGTTTCTGGCACTAAGTACCATCTTACTTCACCAGTGTGACTAGAGGAAAAAGGAGTGGAATCTAAATCTGTCCAAACACATCACTGAAAGATTACAAAGGTAGTGGAGAATGAACACATGGAAATGCCCTCATCAGGTATATTCTGGTGTATGTGTAGCTTTGTCCTTGTTTCAGCTGGGATAGAGTTAATTTTCTTCCTAGTAGCTGCTATAGTGCTGGGTTTTGGATTTAGTATGAAAGGAATGTTGTTAACACACTGATGTTTTAGTTGTTGCTAAGTAGTGCTTACATAGGCAAGGACTTTTCAGCTTCCCATGCTCTGCCAGGTGCACAAGAAGCTGGGCAGGAGCATAGCCAGGACAGCTAACCCAACTGGCCAATGGGGTATTCCATATCATATGACGTCATGCTCAGTAGGAGGCGTGGTCTGGGAAGCATCAATCACTGCTTGGGAACTGGCTGGGCATCAGTCGGCGGGTGGTGAGCAATTGCATGGTGCATCACTTGCTTTGTATATTCTACTATTATTATTATTACTACTACTATTACTACTATTTTACTTTATTCTGTTTCAGTTATTAAACTGCTTTTATCTCAACCCATGAGTTATCTCTCTTTTACCCTCTCTTCCCCATCAAACCGGAGTGGGGGGGAGTAAGTGAGCAGCTGTGTGGTGTTTAGTTGCTGGCTAGGGTTAAACCACGACAAGTCTAAACGCTCCTTCTTGAAAACCCACTAAGAACCAATGTTGGTGTGTGTGAAGTGTAGAGACTCTTAGCACAAGAGCTTCCAAGAGGATGGAAAATTTTCATTAGAGCTGGAGCCTTTGGAACTTTCAGGTTGCTAAAATATGTCCCTGCTAAGCATGAGAGCTGTAGTTTTTCAAAGATTTATTGGTTAAATGAGAAGTTTTCATAAGGTCCATAAAGGCCACCTCTTTTGTTAGAAAAGAAATCCTGTGGCTTCCCTGCCAAAATTCAATGCCTGATTCAAAGCAGGAAGGCAATAATGCATTTCAAAGAAAAGAAAGTCTCAACAATATCTTAATACAACTAAATATTTTCCTGTGGATATATTCTCAGAAACAGCCTTTGGTTAACTTTTTGTTTGGTAAACAGTAGTAATGGTGATCAGCCTGGCAGACACCTGGCATACAAACTTAAATTCAGACTATGTAAGTGGCATGACATCATAACCTCTAAGGCTGCCAGACAATTTTCATTATAATGATAGGCAGCACTGTCAGCTTGGCTGATAATGAATCCAGTTTATACAGTGCAGCCTGCTATTTCAGGAAAGAAATGTAGATGTTCATTTGTTCACAGAAGGGCCATGTGTCATTTTCCCTGCTCAGGCCTATTCCATGAGAACAGCTGGAGTTTTGCCTGAGTAAGGATTGCATTATGAAGTTGACAGCATGGAAATAGAGGTGGCCTTTTGCAAGGGATGCTCCAGAAGCTGTGGAATCACAATCCAGCCATTTAAGTGGTCTGTCATTGTGAAAATCTCTGTTAAATCTTTTTTGAGTTAAGAATTTCATTAAAAGGCAAAGGAGCCATGTCTTCTTAGGTTACTTTTTAGGAAGGATGTTGCCACTGAATCCATGCATAATGCTGGAGATAACGAGTATATATAATTTTCTTTGGCCAGGAAGGATCATTTTATCTAGCCTTGTGTATATCACGGGCCAATTAGATTCACATTGTTTTTCTTGTATTGAATCTAGCACCTTGTGCTGGACTGAAGTTTATCAACTAAAAAAATGTTCATCAAGAAATTGGCAATCTGCTACTTCTTTGGGTAGTTCATCTGAAGTTTTTTTTTCATCCGCACTGTTTAAAAATGCTCCTTATTTTATTAATTTTAGTTTGATTTTAGCTTCCAGGAATTGCTTCTTGGTTTATCTTTCTGAATTAGACTGAAAGAGTCCTATAGTTGAAAGTACCATCTTCCTGTAGGAATCTGTGTGAAGCAATCAATTTACTCTTATTATTTTAGTGATAAAAGTGGTTAAAATGTTTAGTTTCATTTAAAATTGCACTGAAAACCTTTTTTTCCCTGGTTCTATACTAATTTTTATAATTCTCTGTGTCCTTACCTTCTCAGGGAAACTTATCTTCAGCTTTTTTTTCGAATTATTGTGGAACAAGGGACAAGTATTGTTGCATTAAAAAGGAGATAAGGACTCCAACTTTGTTTAGAGAAAGAAAGACAGACTGTTCAAAAAATGTTTAAGCCTGGATTACACTTAGTGATTCAGTGGGAGAAAAAAGTTACTACAGTCTGTACCTCTTAAAGGATAGCTGGAAATGCAGCGTACATTTCTTCTGTGTAATAGCAAACTACTGGCTAAAGTATTTTGTGTGCCTTGCACTTAAAGATACCAAAAGTGATTTACCAATACTATCGAGTATGCTTTGCAGCACTGTGTTGACAAAGATAAAGTAGTGTTCTCTTTCTGCAGAAGAGGAAAGAGGCAAAGACTAAGTGACATGAGGAAGTTGACATGAGTCTGAGGAAAAACTGAACCCAGAAGCCCCAAAGCTCAGTTTCTTGGGTTCCCTGGTTGATGCACAGTAAGAATTAACTGGTCATGGGTTTGAAAAATACCACATGACATTTTTTCTTGGAAAAATCATAGAATCATAGAATCATTTAGTTTGGAAAAGACCCTTAAGATCATCGAGTCCGACCGTAAACCTAACAAATGTTGTTTTGTGTTAAATACAGAATTATCATATCAGTTGCGAGATCTTCTCATGTAAGTGAAAAGAGGTGCAAAAGTGCTACAATTCTATTCAGCATAATTTGAAGTTTAAATCCTATTACTTTTCTTAGCACAAGTCTGTTCTTGGATGCAGGTGTAATTGATCATTAATGCAAGACACACTGCTGTTAGGCAGAAAGGCAATTCATCTCATGTTAGCTTCTTTATTTCAAAGGCATAAAATACTTCAAGTAAGATGAAAATGAAGTGTTTAAAAATCCCACACTGTGAATCACTGATCGTTGCCATACTTTCTCCATTTCCAAGGGTGAAGGATATTATTTACTTTTAAGAACATTCAAAGATTTCAACTGTGATGAAATAGCCACCTTGTGCTTTGAAAGGAAACGTGGGACAGCTGATGTTCCATCACGTCTGAAAGGTACTGAGGTGCCAAGTCAGAAGATAAGTAATTAGTGTTTATGCACACAGCAGGGTGCCAGATAAGAGAGGAATAGTGGCTGATGAGAAAATGGTAGTTTAAGAAACTATCCAGATTAACTGAATTGTCGAAACAATGATAGGTATCAACAAAGAACATAGGTACAGTGATCTGATCAGGCACAGTAGGGATGTGCATGTCACAGAGAATTTATACCAATGCATACAAGCTCTTCTGCAGTAATAAAATAAGTGCTCAACAGGTTTTAGTAGAGTGAATTGTATTTTAATAAGAGATTCTTGCAGGAGGATTCCCCAAAGCATCCCATATACTGATAAATCCATGCAAGGTACATAGTCATATTTATTATTTGCATTTTGGAGACAAAGAAATGGAAATACAGGATAAAATTATCTATCCCACATTGTTAGAGAAGATCTGGGATAGAATCTAAGTTCTTATCTTACACTTCTTCTCCTAATGTATATTAGAGGAGTGGAATTGTTTCCTCTCCCCCCAAGAAGCAGCAATTGAACCATTCTTAATACAAACAAAAGAAAGAAAGAATGAATTGATTCTCAGTGGATTAACCTGCTGTCAGAATTTAAATCCTGCTTGATATTGTTACCAGGAGTTACCAGGGACTTCTACCTTTCATTTTAATCTGCACAGATTCAAATGAATTTAGACTAAGAAAGCCAAATATGAAATTATGAACAGCTAGCTTTAAGCTGATTTCAAAAGAAAACTGCAGAGGGCAGAGGTTTTAAGAACCTTAGCAAACTGAGCGGAAAAATATTTTGTATTTGTAAGTCAGACAAGTCCTGTGGCTTTGAGTTCACCATTGTCGCTCCTCTGGCTTTGTGAACAGGATTGACATCACAATAGAATGAGGGATGATTTGTTTCAGTGGGAGCCATGTTCTGGAGACTTTTTTAATAGGTGAATTAATTCTTGAAATTACTAGGTGTATGGCAAGGATTCCCAGTCTCAGTGTCACTCTATAGCTCTCTCATATTCAAAGCTAGGATGAGATGATTGTTTGCTGGACTTGCTTTTAGTAAGTAAACGAGTTACTTATAGCACGGATCTAAACAAAGGAGCAAATGGTACAAGTCACTGGTAGTTTTCATGCTGCAAATTGAAAAAAAAATGTATAACCGAATCAAGTTTTTCATATAAAAGCATCAATTTCTGAGAGATACTGAGGGGATTTTGTGGCAGGAAATGTAAAAATGATGAGTTTTATGCACCAAGTATAATTTTAATTAAAAAGTACTTGTTGTTTTGATTCAGTAGAAAAAACAGCTTCATTTCTTTGGTTTAAACAACTAAAAACCCCACAAAACAACAACAAAAGTGCCCAGACAAATCCATCTTCTACATATAAATGTCAATATGAAGTTAAAGGTTTCATTTAGTTTTACTGAACATGTACTAATTCTTTGATGCTTCCTTTCTCACAAATGTTTGTGGGTTTTTGGGTTTTTTTTTGCTTAAAACAATGAACCAATTTTTTTTTTCTTAATTGAACAGTCCATATGGTATGAAAAAACTTCAGTATCTAGCGCTACCTTTCTGCAAGTGCTGGTGAGCTTAGAGAAAGGGAAACCAGGTTTGGGGGTGATGTATTCAGCTCATTTTGAAACTTGTGCAGCTTTGGACAAATCACCTTCATTTCTTGTTCTTTAGCTCCCCAAACACAAATGGGAAATAAATGCTTCCCTCCCTCAAGCAAACGCTGAGAGGCTCAGATGGAGTTTTCTCACTTTTACCCTCCTGATTCTCTTCCCCATCAAACCGGAGTGGGGGGGAGTAAGTGAGCGGCTGTGTGGTGTTTAATTGCTGGCTAGGGTTAAACCACGACACTACTGGAGAAGAACAAAGCACTGTGTAATATTATTAGCTTCGTTAATCCAGGTCAGCCCATTTGTTTCTCACAAAGACTGTAATAGAACTGAATTGCCTCTGTTCTGCTATTTGTATTTCCTCAGTGTTCTCCATCCTGTCTCCAAACTGTACAATTTCAGCTGTTGCTAAATGGTTTAAAACTCTTGATTTGTGACAATAACTGCCACAAAGATGCATTATGGCCACTGAAGTCATTGTCTTGAATGGGAAGAAAAAGGCAACCTAACTGGCAATTGCATTCCGTTGTCTGCCCCTTAACCTAGCACCTGCTTTACTGAGGGCTTTATTCATTAGTAAGGGCCATTCAAGCATTTAATGGAGCTCTTTACATTTGAACAACTTTGTTTGCTCCTATCTATCTTTTAGGCTTCTTTTGCTGAAGACAAGTCCTTTAAAGGCTTGTAGTTTTGCTATGACTCTACTCAGTGAGGCCCTTCTTGCTCCCCTGGGTAGCTTTGCTGCTCCTCACCTGCAGATGGAAAAAGTATCCAATAAAGCAAAATTGTGGTTTTTTTTGTTTTTAAATAAATCTCCAGACAAAACATTAAGAAAGTTCAGCTGGTTGTTGCATATACTAAGATGCTGTTGTAAAGCTTTGTTTTATAACACTTGGAGGGGCTCGGAGGATTTTAGCGGTCTGTACATTTTTTTCTTTGTATGATTCCTAGGGGTTTGGACCTTGTACTAGGTTATACCTACAGGCACACTCTAATATTAAAAGTAACCTATTATTTTGGTTTTAATAGACTTTTAATACTCTCAGAAGTACAGCCCCTGAGCATGGAGAATAAGATTGTTAGAAAATCCTAGGAAATACATTAATTTAGAATTAAACCCAAGTCACAGTGCAAATAACACATGGGTAAGGACAATGGCAATACTATATTCAAATGAAGCATAAGCCATTTCATTGAAAAAAGGTAAAATTGAAGGATTAATTATTGAAGATCCACATATAAGTTCACCTCCTTTCAGACTTCTGTATGACAGCATGATTAAGCTATGAGCTTAATCCTGTTGTGGGGAAAAAAGTGAGTCCATCCTTAACAAGAAAGCAGGCACCTTCTCATTTAACTCTTTCTATCTCAAAGACCCAGTTGAGTAAGTAAAGAATAAGCTTAACTTCTCTGGACCTAGAGATTGCAGTCCATCTGGGTGTAAAAGTCCCAATGGCAAAGTCCTGTGGAGTCAAACTTCTTTTTCTGTTCAAGGCTATGAATGTTTTACAGCTGAATTTTAGCTTTTGGAACTTAGTTCAACCTATGTAAATAAAGATCCATGTTTATTTCTCGCTGGTTAGCTCCTGAACATCACCAGTCTCTGAATCCTGGCTGCACAAAACTTTCTCTTCCCGTTATGATATACACAGTACCCTTTTGGGCTTCCAAATTATTAATTTTAGACTTTGAAGACTCAGTCCTGATCCTTTTTAAATCCAACAGGCTTAACCCTGTTGTCAGTTAGGACTTACTTTAAGTTGGAGGAAATATCCTATTAAATATGCAAAGGTAAACTGCCTCTGTATGTCTTTCATTTTAGGCTTGAATAGTATTTCTTTAAAAGATTACTAGCTGTCAAACTGTATTCAATAGTAGTTCCATTTGTATAGGGATAAGGGCAGGATATAGTTTCAGCTCGAGTCTTACAGTCAAGGAAGTTCAGAACTTGACTAGCATGCTCCAGTTCCCTTTTTTTGTTGCATCTTCTGCTGTTGTCCAAAGTATTAGTGTCTGCTCTAAACAGGAGAAAGACATCCTCTGCAAAACACTCTGAAAACATTTATGGGTGTGTAATTACTGTGTAATAAATGCTATTTGACTGTATGTCATTGCTGAGTGGTGCTAATACACATAACCCAAACAAAAAGTATTTCATTTTTAACATCTATAATTTCTTGCACTTCTTGAATGAGGAATACTTTTTTAAATTTAAAAATACATGCCATTGGATATACAGGCCAATAATAGTCTGTTAGCTTTTGCATCAATATCATAGTTTTCCAACTGGACTGAAATTAAATTTATATTTAAGACACCAAACCACATGATATAGTATGGTGATAGGCCAATTTTTTTTCGTAATACAATATTTACAAAGTCTGATGTTACTCAGGGGATAAATTTAATGGATAAAGTCTTTCTCTGGTATAAATCAGCTATATCATCATTTATGGAAATAACCAAGGAGATAGTATAGAGGGAAAAAAGATCTCTCTTTTTATGGGATTTAAGTCTTTAAAAACATATCACAAGCCCATTACATGCTTGAAATAGCTGAAGAAGATACCGGTCAGCTGTTATGTGTCTCAGATATGTGTTGTGGCAGCCAATTCCTTCAGGTTAAACCCTTATCAAAAAGCCAGTGGGAACCTGCACAGTTTCTCTCCATTTAAACTAATTGATTTTCACATTTGGATCTAATTGCAAGCCATAAACCCCACAGATAACTTGGAAACATTATTCTATTATTCTATGGCCAGTTTTGGCTTTAAAGAAACAAATGGGAGCTTCCACTTACTGCATAGACTCAGAGGCAATGATTTTTCCATTCTGCTTCCTCTAGTCACTCATCTCTGCTAACTGCTTAAAACTGAAGAGTGCCACAATGTTTGCTAATAATGTTTAAGCCAACCTATAGTAAACATGGGCTTGAACTTACACTCTGAATCCTAGGAGATCAACCAGGGGAAATCTGAAAGCTTCTTCTAATTCTGTAGCTTTGATTTGTCCTAAATTCATAACAAGAGTTAGGCTATGTTTCTGACTGTGATTCATGTTTTGCCAGATGGGTACAAGCCATCATTTGCCAAGAGAAGCATGTTTCATCGTGAAATACAGAAAAACACTCCACACTAGTATGTCAGAGTGCTTTTGACTGAAAAATAGACAGGTCTGTGTCTGAGATTTATGTAACCTTTCCCCTTTGGGTTATCTGTTTAGATTCATGTAAGTGCTGGGAGGGATCAAATGGGTCATTTCCATTTGAGTACTGTGAAATAAATGTTTAGATTAACCCCAAGAGATTATTCTGTTTATTGGTATGTAATGGTATCTCCAAATAGGAATCTGTGCCTGCTCACAGGCTGGAAAAGATTCCCCTACATTGCATTTGGCTGGTGATGCTTGTTCTGCAGTATACAGAAGCTGTTGCTTTCTAGGGTTGTTAATCCATGGGACTAAATCATTCACTGATGAAAAGGTTGAAAATGGTATTTTTGGCATTGTCTTTACAGTGGCCCAGAGAATGGAACTCACTGTTGTCCAGTGTATTTTTACAGAACTGTGCAAAATAGTTTAGATAACAAACCTGGCTCAGATTTGTGTCTCTCTGTAAGTTCTAGCTGTTCTACGCTGCTTGTTCAGCAGCTGCCTTTCTTCATAGCTGGGTTTTGGCAAAGAAATTGCATCAAGTTCATATACAGTAAAAAACACTCAGCAAAAAAACAAACAAAAACAATCTCTTTGCATCTCTGTTTGTGAATCAAAATCAGACGATAAAGAAGTCTATTCCTTGAACCAATGAGGCTGTTCAGTAACTTAGAAGACGGTCTTGGATATATCTACATGCAGTCTCTCCCTTGTGGAGCTTTGCATGAAAGCATTTGTCATTTCATTTCACATAATTATACATCAATGAAATGTGAAAATGCCAACAGTTGTTCCATATTTTTTTGGCACTGCAGCTGATTCATGGAGTGCTGCTTTCCTTCCATGTCATTATTAGGAAAAAAGAAATGTGAGAAATGAAGTAGAACTTCAGCATTTGAATTTCGGATGTTGGATTTTCAAACTTTGCTCAGAAAATCAACGTATGTTAGGAAGATTTATAGCAACACTGGATCCTAAACACATAACTGTGCATTTTTTTCCCTTTTCATCCTTCCCTGATTCTAGTGGGGCTCAGTCACCATAATGTATATTATAGATTTTCAGGAAAGCCAAACGAGTGATGATTTTTGGCATATGGAAGTGACAGTAGAGGCACTTCACTGTGATTCTGAAGAGCCAGGAGCTGCAAATTGACTGGGACATTGCGTTTTTGCATAGTCTCTCATATTGGAACAACTACTATCCTAAACATTGTCCTTTCTACTTCTCTTTGTGCTTCTCAGGTAAACACAAATGCAGTGTGAACAATAGTAGCACTTATTTATGTGGTGCGTATGGGAAATGCTTAGATGGGATGCAATGTCCAACGAGAGGTTCCTGCCCCTTCATTGCTTTGTCACTTTTTTATTCACTATCATCTCTTTCCTGAATGCCTGGCTAGACTTCTGTCCTCTGTACAGCAAGGCTTGGATCGTGGTAGAGCACCTCCTTTACCTCCTAAGTTTTGGTCTCCACCCGAAGGGTATTCCATGGCTTTCCAAATTGCGTGGAATAATTGGAGCAGATTTAGGATTCATTTGAACTTGTAGACTGGCTGATCCTGTGGGGAAACTGAATGGCACAAAGTGTCTTTTGTCAGGAGAAGTAAAACAAGAGCTGTGATTTAAAAAGAGGTTGCTCAGAGGTACTTTAGCTAGAAGTGCCTGGGAGACATGACAGCTACTTTGATAGGATTTGGGCCTTGATTCCTTATTATTTTTTATAATGCTAGTGACCGTTATTGCCATGTGGCCGTGATGGTGCCGAATTAAGAAAGCAGGCCCAAGCAGCTGCCAACTTTTCTAGTTTAATATGCATTCATCTTTGCTGTATTCAGAGGAACGTGTAATGAAAATCACTGTATTAGTTATGAGCTGTCTACAGTGAAGAATTTCAATTACTGTGGTAGAGTGTCAGCTTACTGCAGAGAAGGATACAGAATGACACATCAGAATAACAAATGTGTGACAGATCCATTTTAATTGTCTTTGTTATCTACACTTAACCTCTATCATTGTAACAAAAAGGAGAAGGGAAGAGAGGAGCTAAACTTCTTTTCTTAAAGGTAATGGTAGAAGGTAAAGCAGAGGATGGAAAGGCAGCCAGCAGCTGTCAACTTATGAAAAAACGTCAGGGGGTCCCTCCATGGAGACCGGCTGGTATGTGTTTGCTGTCCTGATCAAAACAGTTTCCATATAATTGTCTGATTGGATATTCCTGCTACTTGCCACTGCATTATACATCAGATAAAGAGGACCAGCTGGCAATCTTTTGTCATAAGCAGGGTTTTGAATGAAATAGTAATAGAAGCTCTGCCAGTGATTCCCTGTAGCCATAGAGGAGTGCTCTTTAAGTTGCTCTCTACAGCAGTAAGGACTGGTTTTTGTCCTGTTGATCTGTCTCTAAACTTTTCATCTTCTCCATTCCAGAATTATCTTTGCCCAGGGAGGGGGAAAGGGTTTGTTTGTTTAATGATGTCAGTGGGGTTATCTCCAGACTTGCAATCTACCCAGCTTGATTCCCTGCAACTGTGCATCGCTTCACAAATATCTTTCCTGCCAAGTATGTCTGGGGCAATGACACAAGTCCTGAGCTCTTTTTTGTAGTACCTCCCATACTTGAGTACTCAAGATCAACACCATACTGAATATACAGAAATAAGTGGTGGTTTTTTTTTTTTTTGTGGATACTATAGAACAGGGTAAGTTAAGGTGGAAGTGTTGAGAAATCAGTAAATCATTGGGTGGGGATTATTTTCCCTTAGAAACAAAAATGACTTTAAAAGCAATAGACTTTTCTAGCACGTCAGGATTATAATTACTGCAGCAAAAGGAGGCCCTCATCACCTCCCTAATCACCACCCATGTCTACCAAATGTAATCTGAATTTTAGGTGCTGATTCTGGCCATCTGTACTGTGGGCAGAGCAAGATGAGCCTAGAGTTGTATTTCAAGATGACTGAAAGGCGCAAAGTAAACAGTATCAAAGACAAAAAAAGCAGCCTGGAACTTTGAATGGGCTCTTGAGATCTGACTCATGATTTCTGCTTGACAGTGGCCTTTTACCTTGGTCTAGATATGTGACATAAATATTGATGAGCAATCCTGATGAAACTGCCACACAATTTTTCAGCTGTGTTTGTAGATTCTTCACCTGGTTCCTTAAAGATGCTACTGGTATGCTGTTAACTTATAGGTTATTTTACTCATTATGATGGATTGGATGTAATGTTTCAAGATATAATAATCAAGATAATTTTTTGATATAATGTTTCAAGATGTAATAATCAAGATAATTTTTTTATTATGCACCTGCACTTGCCTCCCAGATACCATTCCTTTAAAGCCTTAGAGAATTGCAGCAGAGATTTTTAACAAAAGCTTGATTTTTAAGCACATGAAAAAATACTAATTCTTTAACAAAGGTTGGTTTTGGTAAGACTACTTATGTTTCATGGAAACATCCTGAGACTTTTTCTTAATTGCTTTGGATTTCCGCTTTCCAGTGAGATGGACAATTTAATCCCAAAAGGATTCAAAGTCATTCAATCCTAAAAGGGATGTTCTTTTCTCTGATGGAAAAGAAAACCTTGGTCTTTGCAAGTAATGTGTGCAGCTCATTGTACTGTGTTTCTTTGGCTTCTCACTTGGTCTCTGTTTCAAAGTTCTTTTCATATCTACATTGCCAGAATACTACTGCACCCTAAAACACTTTATTATGGGGCTGGGTGGCTGTCTGTGCTGGATAAATTCCAATTTCTTTGTCAACAGTTGATTGTGCCTAGTTTGGGATTGTGTTGGTGTGTGATCGCTATTGTGAGCTGATCTTTCCGTAGTGTTGAAACCCAGAAATAAGAAGATCCATTCCTTGGCTTCCTCTCAGTTGCAAAATCTCCTGTACTCTCATGCTGGTTTTGTAGCCTCTGTGTTTCATTTTGCCTGGAATTCATGTTTCTGTATTAGGATTTCATAAATAGCCTACTTAGTTTGAGTTAACTGAAGCTGCTAAACCACATCAAATGACTCAAGGATCACTCATTGTCAAGTACAAGATATGTAGAATGTTGTTTTTTATTATCATGTATTCCTCACAGGTACAGCACACAAAGCTGTTTAGATATTTTCCAGTTTTCTGCAGTTTTGGAGAATTTAAGCCCTCACGGAGCTTGGAGCTGCTCCTTGCTTCCTTCACACAGTTCACTCTAGCCCCTGGCAACATGCTCTGTTCAGAATTATATCTGAACAGAGAGTTTGGTGTCTTCAAAGTTAAGTATCTCAGTCCTTTGACTTCAGTTTTGTTACAAGTGAGACTTAAAGCTGCTACTACCTGTGTACTTTGTCAACCGCAATTTCATTGTCCTTTTAAAGAGACAGAAGGCAGTGTTATCAAGATCACTAATGCTATGTACAGAAGTGTTGACTTACCAAGCCTGGGACTTATCTAGATGCTGAAGTTATTCCTTCGTTTTCACATCCAAATTTTAACCTTCTTTTAACTTTGGAGTAATTAAGATACATTTCCACTTACGACAAGTATGACTCTACACAGTTTCTACGTTTAGTTACAATTAAAGAAAATCCAAACATATATTTCCAGCTGGCTATCCCCCATCAAATCTCAAGTTAAACGAAGTAGTGTAGTTTTGACCAAAAAAAAGGGGGAGGGGGAGGGGGAAGGGAGCAATAAAAAATGTTTCAGCTATTATTTTCTGTGGAACTATCAAATTAGATTACAAAGTAATAAGGTTCTGTTTTGTATGCTTCACTGAAGTGCAGAAAACTATCATGTAGTTATTTAAATGATTAAAGTTAGTGTGAGGGTATAGGCTACAGGCCACGCAAGAACCAGCTACTCCACTTTTCAGAGTAGTGTAGCTTCTGGGCTATTTTTGACCCACAAGGCAGAAGTGAAATTCAATCCAAATAAATGAAAAACTATGTGGAAAACACAGTCCTGTATTAGTATTTAGCATGACATTTGTGGCTATCTGCTTTAGAAAAAAAATCCCTATTTGTGTCTAAAGCTTTAAAACGTGATTCTATGCTGAAGAATGATGGCACCATCCTAGGAGATGTGCTCTTTGTGTGTGTTCAAAGTCAGACTACCTGACTTCTGAGGTGACTTATTAATGGGTTGTGATGGTATCCACAAGGCATTAAGATAGCATGATTAATTTAGTAATGGCAATTAAAAGACAGAGGTGGGGGGGGAGTTGGAGAAAAGGTAACCTGTCTGTATTTTATTAAACAATTACTTTTGTGGGGAGAGAGGTAGAGCAGCTCTGTGCCAAGACTTGGACTTTAAATCAACTCAAGTACCAAGTTACTTTGGCAGATATGGTCCGTACATCTTTTAAAAAGATTTAAATGGGCATACTGGTATCCTAAAAATCATCTCCAGCAGTTTATTTCCCTAGAATGGAGACTCTGAAGTAGAACATGTGAAGGAGATTATGGTAGAACTAAACAAGCAGCTCCACTTACCAGGTGGTGGGAGTAACAGAGGAACACAGACCAGGTCACAGAAGTAAGCTGAAACACAATGTGAATGTGCACCTCTTATCAAACCAAAGAATCTGAAGGAAACTGAGTTTGAATCTATTTTAACAGATTTGTCATAGAGCTTTCTGCCAACTTCCACTCTGTTACCTGTGATCCCTCAGTTGATGGCAGAGCAACAGTATCACCCAGATCATAACCATGAGTTTGCAACCGTGTTACTCAGATGACAGGTGAGAGGAAGAAGAAGGTTTAGCAAATCTTAATGGGGATGGCATCCTATTAGAGAAAACAAACAAAAAATCCTCCCGAAAAACTTAGTTTAAATCTGCAGTCCTGGCCTGGATTTGCTCAGATCCCAAAAGTCAGCAAACAAGTAAGTGTTACCTAGTCATTGGAAGACTAGGAATGGGAAAACCTATACAGACTTGTTAAAGGAGAAACACTCTGAAATGTTATAAAACTGGATTATGAAGTCTCAGTAGTATCCACAGTTTCCCCTAATCTGACTATGTCCAGATATCACCCAGCCTGTTTACCACCTGCACATCCCTGGTATGACACATAGAAAGACCGCTGGAGCTGGATCCTGGCAGGTGTCTGGGGCTGCCGCTCTGCACCCCACTGCGGCAGGACACAGGCTGTACCCACCACAGGCTCGTGAAGCCTTGTGGAGAAACCATCATCCCACCCCTCCAGGGAAGTGAGGCTCCATCCTGGGCAAGCTGGAACTATCCTGATCAGCCTCTGGGGGAGGCTGTAGCTCTGAAGTAACCTCCCTTGTTCCTCTGGTTCAGCTTTCATAGAATCATAGAATCATTAAGGTTGGAAAAGACCTCTAAGATTATCAAGACCAACCATCAACCCAACACCACCATGCCCACTAAACCATGTCCCTAAGCGCCTCATCGACATGTCTTTTAAATACTTCCAGGGATGGTGACTCTACCACTTCCCTGGGCAGCCTGTTCCAAGGCCTGACCACTCTTTCAGTAGAGAAATTTTTCCTAATGTCCAGTCTAAACCTCCCTTGGCACAACTTGAAGACATTTCCTCTCGTCCTATCACTAGTTACTTGGGACCAGCTTTGATGCCACACAAACCATCAGGCAGCAGCCCTGGGGATGGCAGCCAGGGTCAGCCCAGAGTCCAAGCCATCAGGGAAGTCCATGGTTAGGAGAGAGGTCCAGTGTTGGGCTAGGAATGCAAATTAGCAAATCAGGACTAGGCCCAGCAAGGAGAATGGGGGTTGGACACAGCCCTGGGATGACAGGGCCATGGGAATGGGCCAGGGAGGCCAGGCAGGGGCGGTAAGGACCACTGTGGGCTAAACTGTCCTGTGGAAGTATCACTTCTTCCCTTCCAGAACAAAGCTGTACTCAGTGCTGGAACGTGCATTTCTTGTTTTGAATTTTTTGGTTAAATTCAGTCATAATATGTGTCTGCATAGCAGCCAGAAGTAGCCAGGTTCTCACGCCCTCAGAATACTTCCCCTCACAAAATGTTGGAAGCAGCTAAGGTAGATGCAGTCCTGGTCTGACTGGGCAGCTGTGACCTTGCAATACAGTAATGTACTGTGTTTACACCATTAATTTAGCTTTAACCGCCTCACATTGAACTTGAATCTCCATATTGCCTGCGTTTGCTTTGTGCTGTTTTGGCTTCCACAGTAATTCTGTCATTAGAGAAATTAAGTAAAGTGATTAATGACATTTAAATTAATTAAAACAATCAATAAATTAAATTAATCAATTTAAATTAATTAAGTCGATTAGGGAAATGAATTCCAGTAATTCAGATTCTACTGCCTGTTTTAACTCTGTGTCCTTGGTGCCGGGGCACATTGTGGTTGACTGTCTGATGGGCATCAAGAGGAAGCCCACTCAGGCACAGGTGCAATGTGTTGATCCCCAGAGGCCTCGAGAGCCTGTGATGTGCCTCAAGTGACTTGTTTAGTATCTGTTTCTCAACCCTATTCCCCACTTACCAGAGTCAGGAAATGGCTAAAGAGGCCCTGGTTTTATTTTTTTTGAATACTAATGTGTACCACCAAGAGATCACTAGTGCAGGTGTATTTATTGTTTGAGTGTCTTCTGCCATGTTGGCATCATGGGGCCTGTCCAGAGTCGTCTGCATTTGTTAGCAAGTTTCTGTTTAGACTGTAAGTGATCCTTTTGGTATCGGCACAGCTTTAAAAACGTTTAGTGAATTTGAATAATACACTGTACAAGTGTAAGGAAAACTCCTAAGAGATGCCATAGAGTGGCTGCTAAAGACCCCAAGCAGCTGACCGATGTCAGCTAAAAAAGTTGCAGCAGGGGTATAATTTTATAGATTCATTTTACTTGTAAGGTGAATTGAAAACATTTTGGGATCGCATCGCCCCAGCACGGGAGAAATTTAAAAAACCAAAGGTTTTCCTGATACTTCTGTTTAAACAAAGGTGAGGAATCTTCATAACAAAAATGCTGTTTAACATAAAAGGCTGTAAATTTGTACTGAATATATTAAGAGGTGAAGGTAATCTGGATTTTTCATACTAAAAATAGTCACTGAATTTGTGCAGAATAGAAGACATTTGTTTGAACATTTTGCATAGTCCTAATTACTGTTACTTTCATGGATATGCTAACTGTTGTCTCATTAAGCATTTTGTGCCCAGAGTAAGCTATGATCTCAATAGTTAAGATTAAGAACAGAAGAAAAAGAGATGTTGAAGGCAAGGAATAGAGATAAAAAGACAATAATGTTATGTCTCACTGCTAGGTTAGGGAAGTTCTAACAGGCTGCAAGTGCAGATTGCAAACTTGCAAACGCAGACTATATATAGATCTAGGCTATGCTTTCTGAAGCACGCAAGAACTTCAAATATCCTGCCAATACATTAACACCCTAGGGCATGTGGAGTATCTCCAATTCATCTCCGAGTCAAAGATTTGAAGAGCGGAGGAGTGGAGGCAGAACTTTGTTATCTCTTTAGAGACTTCTGTTTTATAATGATATAGCTGTAACTGATGACCACATGCAGAATTTCTGAGCCAAGAAGTAATCCCAGATCTTCTAAATCCCATTCCAGGGTCCTGATCTTTTCTTATATAGGAAATTTTTCCTGTGTTTAGGTTCTTGTACTCTGTGTTCAAGATTGTATCTTATAAACCTGTGGGATTTCAAAGTACAAAGTAAATATATTCCAGGCAAATTCTTGAAGTGTATAGCACAAAACTACAAAATTAAGGGGTTGCTTGTTTCCAGGGGATATACAGTATTCATATAGCATCGCAGACAAGCCTGGAAAACATCAAGGGACTTAACAGAATATAGGAGCTGCCAAAAGCAAGAAAAGAAAGCAGAAGAAAGGATGGTGTATCCTGAAGAGGGCTGAATCTGTAAAGAGAAACAGCATAACTTCTGACACAGCTTGTGTAGAAATTAAGAGCATTGAAAGGATCTGGATGATGTCTCCCCTGAGACCTTTAGAGCAATTAGAGAAAGGAGGGGATCAGGAGATATGTTTGTAGATAAAAGACAGTAAGGAGGCCTAAGACTTTGATTATAGGATTAATTACTTGCATATTGATTTGGGTAACAAGTATGCAAAAGCTAAGGAGGATGTATGTAAGGAGGATGTAAAAAAACTTCTAAGTGTTGATGCCTTAAGGAAATACATTGAAAACTATGTAATCTGAGGCAATCTGGAGATCCTAAAGCATGAAATGAATGAAAAGATAATACCCAGTATTTCTCAACGATCTTTATTTCTCATGGATCTCAACAGGACTTCATACGTTGTGAACCGGATCTGCCATTTTTTCTGCATCCAGAGTCCTGTATTCTTGTACTCTTGAGTAATAACACAAAACAAATGGAACTATTGGCAGAGTCAAGCGCTGCACTGAGTGAATGAAGCAGAATTTAATCCTCAGTTTTTACTTTTACACCGGCCAAATTCCCTTTCATTTGTGCATGAGTAAGGATAGAACAAACACCTCAAGTATTGGCAGAGTTATTTGTTAAACACAGACTTAACCTCCATGCTTGTACTGCAGTGGTGCTTATATTTCTGTTAAGTATACAGAGGGGAAGAAAGCCCTGGATGCTTTTGTTTTAATTCAGTCCCTCCAATTAAGCAAAATATAAACACAGAAAAGCTAAGACATCTGGAAAGAGGTGAGGTAATGACAGGGCATGTGCCGTGGTGTCTGAAGCAGCAGTGCAGAGGATTTTTGGTAAGAGCAAACTGATAGCTGCCAAAGAGGTGCCTTCTGAGAGCTGAGCCAATCAACTCTGGGGCAGAAAAGGAGGAAAATACTTGGAGGGATAGCCATGATGAAGACTATGGAGGTGGATAATGAAGTCTCATGCTGTGCCTAAAGTGAAGACTGCATACAGATACTTTGGATCCAGCCATCTTGTTTGAAGCAACGGCAACACTTGTCTTATGGTTTAACCCGGCAGGCAGCCAAAC
>NW_009217014.1:0-18295 GCF_000690835.1 Fulmarus glacialis | reverse complement strand
TCAAGTACAGCAAAAAAGGGGAGGCTGAGGCAAATGCCAAAAGATATTAAAGAGAGTGTCACTGAAAGGTGTGAAGGTTTCTGGTTTTTTGCATGCCTGTAGTACACAAGATGGAAAAAGCTATTGGTTTGTCTGAATGAATATAAGAAAATGACTTATGAGTTTATGGTAATGCTTATGTGCTTTTAACACATTTTTATTAACACTTCTAAAAACAGCAGTAAAATCTGTTTATGAAGAGAAGGGACTTGGTTTAGATTGTTCTGCAGGCTGATAAATCTGTTTTGTGAAGCTTTGTGGGAGGCAGGACTGTTTGTTAGAACTGTGAGTTTTTTGGTTTTGTCCTGTGTGTGTCCCCCACCACCACGCCGTTACCTTTCAGCTCAAAGCTACGTATTTGCTTTTCTATCTGGCTCGGAATACTGATCATGACTACCAAGCTGTTGTTGCTTTTAAAATAAACTTTGATTCTTCCTCTCATTTACACTAAAGCCTTGGCTTGAAGGTCATTTTACACAGTTGACAAGAGTTGCTGAAGAGCTGTAGTATAAATGGTAATGAGGCTTTGTCTGTTAGTTTTTTTTGTTTTGGTTTGGTTTTTAACAGACTTACGTTTCATGTTGGATCTGATGGTTGGAATATCTGTTAGAATCTGTTATACTTACATTTCGCCTATGTTAAGAAATAAGTGTTCTTAGACATAAAATGCTTAAAGAGCAAGCAATAACTGTCTCCTTTTTCATATTAATGATGCAATTACTCCCATCCTCTATTTCTAGAGCCAAGGTTGTGAAGAAGCTACTGAAGAATGCAGCCCAAGAATTAATGAACAGGCCAGTTATGCTGTAAATAAACTTCGCCAGCTAAATGACAAGCTTGAGTATAAGAAACAGGCTCTAAATTCCATATGT
Organism: Fulmarus glacialis; assembly: GCF_000690835.1. NCBI lineage: Eukaryota > Metazoa > Chordata > Aves > Procellariiformes > Procellariidae > Fulmarus > Fulmarus glacialis. The sequence goes on along the minus strand of NW_009217014.1, from coordinate 17,384 downwards.
AATTCACCAAAACCCGACAAAAAGGTAAGTACCTTTAGTGTCTTCAGTCCCTTTCTTTTTTTTTTTTTTTAATATTATGTGTGTGTTTGTGTAATATCCAGTCATCTCAGACTCTGGACAGGTCAGATTGCTATTTCAATCAGCCTGTTACAGAAAGTGAAATCAGAGCTTAGTTTTATTTGTTTATTTTTTCCATTTTTTTTAAGCTATTGTAACTAAAATTGCAAATATGATTTATATTGCTTTGTTTGTCATAGAATAAGACCTCTCCTCCAGTGGTCTTGCTGCTTTGTCAGTGGCAAATAGTATTTCCTCCTTACATCTCTACCCACCTATATCTGTGTAATTCTTTGTGGCAGCTGGTTTCCTGTCCCTGCTGCGTGTGCAGCACTGCAGCGGAGGGATGTGCTAGTTAACTTCTGCTCCCTCTGCTGGCTTTGAAATAGCACAGCACAATTTCATAATCTCTACAGTTGTGACTGGCTTGCTAAATAAAAGGGGGGGGAGGGAACCCCAAACCTATAAAAGTGGCTGATTTCCTTTGTAAGGAGCTAGGAGAAATCTGCAGGGCACAGTTTCATCAGACTAAAAATTCTGAGGGATATGAAACTTCGGGTGTCTGGGCTTGGGTTAAAAAAAAAAAAATTTCTTTTTCTCTTTGCAAAGCGCAACAGTTAATCTAAGAACACGTTCAGGCAGAAGCAAGTGATTTGCATTTGGCTTAGGCCAACTCATTTGCATTGCTACTGAGGATGGTATTACAGGACTGTTGTTCAGATGCAGCTGGGCCAAGCTTTTCAGGTGTAATGAGATTGGTTGCAAATGGTGAACGGTGGGTGAGACAAACAAGTAGTCAAGGCATCTCCCTGAAATGGCCTCCTGCTAGGGATGGCAAGAATGTACCTGGGCATTAGTCATTGCTCAGGACCTGGGTTCTTTGTACATTTGTTCCTTCACTCAGGGTGAGTGCTAACATGCTGGTCTCACTAGAAGTTGACACCCCGCTCATTCTCTGCTGCCCCAGCTCTGGGGATAGCTACCTCTAAGAGAAAGATGTGGACAGTAGCGTTTGCGGCCTTCATTCCCTCTGTGCCTTCCACATCCCCCTTCTGCCAGAGGTTGCTGCAGACAACTGGAAATGTGTCCGCAGCTATTCTGGGGTGTCCTGCTCACAGCTGCTCTGCTGTGTGTGTGGCCTCAGCTGGCAGAAGATACCTTTTATTTGTCATCCAACCACTACTGTTTGGAGTGCTAAGAGCACAGCTGTGTCCCTTTTTTTTTTTAATGCCTGTATTACTGCAGTAGCATTTACCTGTGGAGCTTTTAAATGGACAGTTGGGTTGACAGTGTGAGAGCACCTTGTCACAGGGACTTTTTTCTCCTCTGTACGTGGCAGGTAAAAATTTGGTTCTTGATCATATGAAGTAAAAAAGGTTTCTAAAAATTCCATAGTTTTGTGCCATATGAAGGGGAATGTCACGCACATTTTGTATTAAATTTTTTAACCTCAAGCTGTTCCTGCATTGTTTTCTCTTTTTGAAAAGCCTTTGCTGTGAGACCGATACAAGACATCTTTAAATGGATTCTAGCACCGTGCAACTCAGGAAGAAAAGTGCTCATTTGAGTTGCATGTGGAATGCTGCTAGTTATAAGAGAAAATGCTCTATAGGGAGAAGTCTTATTTCAGTTCTTTTTGTGGAATATAAAGAGTAGCAAAGATGACATGAAAAGATGACAAGCAGTCTCGGGCAATGTAAATGTGTAGGGACCACATTCTTTCTAAGAGTTCAATCTTGTTGTCCTCAGTAGCAAAGCAAAACCTTAACATTCCCCACCCAGAGCACTTTCTAGTGCTTGCTAAGCCTTGTTTTCAAACAAAACTGTGTGACACAATTATTGAAATTGAATGGGACTTTACTGAACGGAAAAATGCCTCCATCTCTATCAGGAATTACGTGGAAGCTGGAGGGTTTTTATGTTAACTTGTTCAGATCTTTCGTATTTCCAGTGGACCTCTACCAGGAGTGAACATAAAACTCACTTTGAGAAATTGTAAGAGGTGCTCTTATAACCAGCTAGGTTTTAAGTTAAAATTTGCACCATGGGTAAAAAGAGTTAGAAGTACAACAGAAGTACTAAACAAAAGTGGGTGTGCTTGTGTATGCGTGAGTTAGGCCATACCATTTGTTTCTCTAGCATTATAGTTTTAATTTTTTTTTCTTTAATGTGAAAAATACTGTATAACTAAACCTTTATATATTGTTGCATTCACATGGATGTATCACTTATACGTTCCCTTTGCATTCTTGAGAAATAATAGCTATATTTGTTCTGTACTTAAGCTCTTGGGGAGATGGGGATTGTACCCCTTCTAAAGTAGTGTGGTGTTCCCTGTATTTTTTTTCTCCTAAAATATTCTTTGTCTTTCAAAATATATACATCTTTGAAACAGAATAATAAAATGGATCCAGTATTGTTATAAAGTCTCAGTATTTATTTTATAAGTGTAGCAGCTATTTACTTGTGATGAAACCTTACCAGTTTTCTGTATTAATCAATTGTTCCTAGATGCCACTTATAGGAGTCGAGTCTATGTAAGGTGACTGCAGAGCAATCTGTATGTTGATAGTAAATAAAATACAAAATTATTCTGAAGGTTAGGTATATGCTAGAAGGTTGTTATATAGCTGTCGTGTAGATAATATTTCACATCTTATATGAGACAAAAATTCTGAAAAAGACAGAATCACTGTAGCTTTGTAGAATGTACCACTTGTGGTGCAAGTTGTACAACTAAGACTCGTAAATTTGACTATGTGTTATATCATATTTAAAAAAAAAAAAAGTCAGATGCTTTTGCTGTGTTTCTAATGTCACATCTTATGTATACTTCCACCTGTTCTTGTCATACTGTCTCCTGGTAGTATGTATGGTTACTTTTTTTTTTTGCTGATGCGATGAGATACAGGCAGTGAGCTATGGCTTGATGAGAACATCTTTTTAAATGTGTGCTTTCCACAAAAATAAATCCTTCCCTTTCCAAATCTAACATGAATTAAGTGGTAACTTCCTGAGTGATTGTTAACATAGCTAAGTTCCTATAAATGAAATCTGTTCCCAGGTTCTTTGGTTGCATCATGTATATCTGAAAATGGTAAGGAGGATGTCTTCAGTAATGCATATTTCAGTAATTGCAATTTCAAGTTTGTATAAAACATGTAATATATATGTATAATATATAATCCTACCTAAAGTGCCTTTTATGCTGATAGTGTGCTAGTAGCATGTCCTTCTAACTTGTTTTTTATTTTAGTATCGGGGTTGACCTTTAAGATTACTGTGTATTCTACAGGTTTATAAGAGGCATCATAGATTCTCTCTCGATTTCCCCCCCACCCCGTGAATTGTTCTTTCTATCCCTGCTTTTGTACCTTTTCTCCTTTCTGAATAGTGTCCCTAAAGACACAATTAGGCGTGTTACACAAGCTTTTTCTTACCAATTGTAATCAATAAACTTTCCTCTGCAGATTGTTTCTAAGCTGAAGGATGAAATTACTCTGATGGAGAGAGAGCATAATGACCTTCAGCTGCACATTGCAAGAACGGACTGGTGGTGTGAGAATCTTGGCATGTGGAAAGCCTTCATTGTCTCAGGCGAGGTATGGGTTTTTTATGGCTTTTATCGTCTGGGTCAGTTCAAACTTGCATGAAGAGAAGAATAAAAACCTGTATATACTTTCCTTATACCTTCGTGTACACTGTGTATATTTCATACTTATTTGGGTGGGGGAGGAGACCCTAACTTCTTCTGAACTCCTCTGTTTCCCCAGTTACTACTACGATACATATACAAAATTTCTAGTCCTTGGACACTGTTGTAATGGAGTTAGAAAAATATCTGCATGTATGTGAACTGGTTTTAGCATTGGGTAAAGTAATTTGCTATCTTAGGGGTGTTGTTTTTCATGAGAACTGTCTCTTGTTATATTACTATGCTATCACACTTGGGTGCAGTTGTGTCTCTGCTATGTCTCAAAGATGCAGTACTTATATTTTTTGTGTTTTGTATTATTATACTTAATGGCAGTACAGTTTCAAGGGACTAGAATACCCAGAAAGAAAGTGCTTTGAATCTGTGAGTAAGTTGAAGGAGAAGTTAAATTTTTCTTTTTTTTTTTTTTTTTTTGTCTTGTTCTGCTCTTCCGTTTGGGCGTAGGCAGACAATTGTGAACGACTGTAAAAAAAATTGTAATGGAAACAAAAAGTATTACCATCTCATGGCTTTCTATTAACACGTGCCATGAAAGGAACCCAATAAATGCTTGTTATGTAGTAACTGTAGGCTCACACCGTACATAAGCAATCTTCTTGAGAGTATCACTTCAGAGAATTAAAGATTAATTGGATCTCTACTGGCTTGCCTTCCTGTGCTATTAAGAAAATGTTCCTTAAATAAGTATAAGTAGTTTCCTTGAGGTAATTTTTCTTGGAAGAAAAAATTATGTGCTGTTGAGTTTATTTGGTTGTGCCTTGTGGTCTTGCAGAGTATTGATAGGTCTGTCAACAGTTAAATTCCTTGTCTGTAATAGAAGAAAAAAATCCAACAGGTTAAAAACTTAAGGTGCCATTTTAAAGACCAAATTCTCAATGTCTAAATGTCTGGGGGTTTTTTTTGTTTTAATGCTGTTTGCAGGTGACACAGTTGAGAACAGTGAAGCTCTTAAGTTGTCTTTAAGAGTTCTCTGTAGCTTTTGAAGTCTGGTTTTTTTAAAACAGCAATACCGTGTGCAGCAAAACTGCAGGACGGCAGCTTTCTGGTAGGGGGCACCATACAGAACTGCCCAGCGTCTCCCAGATTGCCAGATGAGAAGGTGATTCGGCTAAACGAGAGGGAGGTTGGGAGAGGCTTCTAATTGCTTGCTGCCTTAACTATAACTTATAAATAGTACTGGAATAGAAAATTGAATGTAGGTTTGCATTAATTGTGCTGTTTGCAGCTCTGTGCTTCAAAGGGTATGCTGGAGAAAACATTAATGTTGTAGTTACCCATGTCAATTAATTGCTTGGGAATGTTCTGGCTGCAGTTGATGATTTCAGGGGCGATGAGTAGGTGACATTGTCTTCCTATCTGCAAAATACTCTGTTGCTAGTGCTAGCATGTAGCTCTGATTTTTAGAGAGAGAAAAACTTGGTGGCCCTATTGTTTTGCAGAAAAGCTTAGTAAAAGTAAATTTTGCTATAGAATTTGAGCTGAAAGTATAATAGCCTGTCATCAGTCTTTTAAACTGGTTTACTAAGCCAGTTAATAGATAATGCATAAATAACTAGAATTACTTAAGACTTGGGAAAAAACTATGTGTCCAAACTGTTGTTTGTACTCTCTTAGCTTGAATCTTTCAGTCTTTATAGTTTTGAGTGATATAAATGCACGAGCTATGTGTGTGTGAAATACAAGGAAAAAAATCCATGTAAATGGTATAATCTACAGGTGTCTTTTGGTAACTGATACTTCTGATAAAACTGTCTTTGGAGACTCAATGTTTTGGCTGGTTGGTAGTGGTTGAAAAAAGACAGCGGGAACATGCAGAATGAGGGGACCCATGATAACTTGTCTAATTCTGAGAGTCACTTCGCCAGGTATGTTCCCCCCATACCAGCAGGTATAAAACTTACAGCTTTGTAGCCTAAGCTACTCTACTTGCTTTAATGGTTTTAGGCTTGTATCGTTTCGTATTGTAGTAGATGTTCTGCCTCCTCTGCCTCCTCCTGTCTGAAGAAAGAAGACTGTTTCAGAGCATAACACCTTTTTAAAAATCTATTACTTTCATAAGGAATGGAGTTTGTAGCTTTGAATAAGGTGAAAAAATAGCTTGTCTTACTCATTTAAATATATTGGAATTTAGGATGTTTATGCTCAGTGGAAGTTAAGAAAATTAGCTTCCTGTGGATTGAGGAAAACAACGGTGTGCCCGATACACCTTCTGCATGGTCTTTCTATGTTTGAAAGGGACTTGTAAGGGACTTTGTTTTTAACAGCAGTCTAGTTAGCGCCTATGTCACTGCTGCACAGCTCGGGTGGGCTGTTTCAGAGAGCTGCTCTAACTGAAGGAAGTTTCTGGTGAGTCATACAGTTCTTCACTGGCTTAATGACTGGGCAAATTTTTGTTAATGTTAATCATTCCTGACGGATGTCTGGATCAGTCCTTAGTGCTTCTAAGAGGTGATTCAACGGCTTTCCTTGGTAGCTTGTTACTTTACTGAACTATCATTACAGTTTTTGCTAATGTTAAGTTTACATTTTACCTACTGCAGGTAATAGCCATAGCTTCTCCTGGAAAGTATTTAATAATACTTGTTCCTCATTTGCTTTTGCAATATTTCATTGAATGTTTCTTACTGTTACCACACCCCAGTAAGAGGTGCTCACCTCTGGCGTGCCCCTTGTAGGTTTTATTAATGGGTGTAGGTGTATCAACATCCTCCTTCATATCTCTCTCTATCCACTTTGGGACTTTGTGCCTCAGAGGGAGAAGGTAGAAATCTTTACCCTTTGTGGACTATCTGTAGCATGTTAGTAGACAGTAAATTCTGAAATAATCTTTGCATTGTCTTGAGGCAATGCAAAAAAACCCCAATAGCCTGAAGCTGCTTTGGGTTCTTGAGGGCTGATTCTGTCCTTGCCAGGTAAGTAGCAGTGAATAACCTGAAAGACTCAAGTGTAAGCTGAGGAAAGGGGTTGAGAAAGGGCTGAGGAGACTTGTGGAAATGCCATCCTAGGGGCTAATTCTGAGAGCCCTTACCAGTGCTGTGAAACGATCAGAGCTGAGACTATCACAGGACCTTTGGACTTGGAAAACCAAACCAGAGCACAAATGTTAGGTTTATGCTCATGAAGAATCAGAGCTGGAAAAGTGTTAGGATGGTTCTCAGAAATGGATGATTTTTGGGATGGGAATAATAGAAGTGTGGTGAAGTCTCACAGCATGGCATGTGAGGTTTGGCGTTCAGTGGGAATTCTGGGCTTTGGCTCCGACCCGTCGGAGCACCTTTTGGCTGGAAGCACTGGTGGCTTGTCAGTTGTGCAGTTCATCTTGAGTGGGCTGCAGGTGTGAAAAATGCAAATGTGGCCCTCAAATACATGAAGAGAGGAGTTTCCATTTGAGACAAGAAAGTGTTACAGTCGCTCTGCAGGTGCTGGGCTGTTGCATTTGAGAAGGGTGGGATTGAATGGATTGAATGAGGAACTTCTCCCATGAGAAGTGATTGTGAAAGCACTTTTGTTTGCTTAGCTTAGCAAAAGGGAGACTCAGAGGAATAAGGCTGTTGATAAAAACACATCAGTAAGGGTAAACATAAGGGAGGGGTGAAGTGTTGTTGGAACAAATGCAAAATGAGTTTGGAAATTGAAAGGAAACTTCCAGTGACCAGGGTGAGGGTCTAGAGCAGACTTTCAGTGTAACAGGGTTGGAAAAAAAAACTGTTTCACAAGTTTGAATTCATTCATGATAGTAGTTGTATGAGATATGGTGCCTGTTACAGCAAAGGACTAGATCTCCTGGTTTAGAAGACCCCCTAACATCCCATTTTTCTGTGCATTTTCCAGTTGACTCATTAATTTGGAAAAACAAATGCACAAGCACTTAAGTTGGTAAAAAATTTTGCTTTCTTAAGAAGATCCTGAAGACTTTCAGATATTTATATGAGGGTATTTGAAGGAAGTTGTCTCTCCATCTAGTAATTAGAATTTAAATGATTTTGCAGGTGGATCTTAACTTGAAAGCAGAAGGAGTACTAAGTCCTCCCATTTTGAGAATGTGCTTCCAGAGGGATGACTCTCTCCTGACAATTGCAGTTTAGATGACCCTACGCACATGCAAATTCCTGCCCTGGGGATGAATGTGTAATGGAGAATGATATGCATGACTCAGATCAGCATTTTCAGCACTGATCTCCCAGTTTTCAAAAGTGGCTGCCAGGAGGTGTTTGTGAGTCACCTACAAACACAAATCCAATCTAGCTTGGGGTAGACAGGCAGGGACTGTCCCAGGAGATCCCAGTCCCTCTGTGCCAGATCCCTCTGACCTACGTTTTGGAGGCTATTCAAGCATCTCTTTCTGCAGGAGCAAGGCAGTTCCCCAAATAGCCGTGCTGGGAACCAGGCACATTTTCAGACGTTCAAGCTGGTGCTCTGTATTCTGTCCAGGTGCTGCTGCACCTTTTTTTACAGAGATGTGAAACCTAGGCCTCAGATTGGGTTTCCCAGTGGTCCTTGTGCAGCTTTAGGAGGGAGGAGTGCATTGCAGGGAATATTCTCCATGTACAGCTCTGAACAGCTGTAAAATATGAAGATACATTTTAGCTGTGTGTCTTTGTACAGTGGTGATGTAGCCGCTCATCAAATCATCTGTCACTAGCTTTAAGTGTTGTCAGACCTTTACAGGTTTCTCAGAAAATGTGTCATAATTACATGAATTTTAAAGTTTATTCTTATCCTAACTGGATTGGTTAAATATCCTTAAAAAAAAAAAAAGTCCCAGAAAGCTTAAAAATTCCTACTTTCCTCAAAAAGATTGTGTGAGAGTGGTGTTTTATAATTACCTTTCTGTTACTTGCATGTATATTAAAACAAGCATTTGAGAGTTTGGCTTGGCCAAAAAAAGCTATGTATCTTATGCATTTCCCTTATTTGCTTTCCATAATCTATTTAGCTGTCTCCTTAAACTAAGTGAACAAAAATCTGTTGCCATTAGGACATAAGGGTGAAATTCTGTGTGGCTCATCAAATTAAGAAATAAATATGGTCACACTGCTGCCATTGTCTCAAGAAAAATCATTTAACTTCTTTGCTGTAGTTTTCCCATTTGCACTGTGTGGTTAATTGCTCCTCCTTCCTCTGGCTGTTGTACAGCTTGATTCATTAGTATTTTTGTAAAGTTGTGAGCCCCTTGGAAATAAACATTGCATGGATACCGCATGTTCTGTGCGTGCAGAATAGCTCAAGTGAGCAGAGAAACCGCTCTGAGACAGCACCAGCTGCCACAGGGCCCAGCTGCAGAGCTGCTGTGCTTGGCGTGTGGGTGAGCCTCGGCACGAGCACTGGGAAAGAAGGGTGGGAATAATGGGAGAACAGTCAGGAAAATGCAGATGGGAGAGATCAAGCATTGTTAAGCAATCAGAAAGCTACATGGTAGGTACCTTAAAACCTGAAATAATACACGCAGCTGTTTGAAGACGACATGTTGGGGAGATTGATTGCTGATGGACAGCATTGCAAAGCTGTATGTAAAGTGCAATAATAGTGGCCAGCTGGGGGACTGATTCAGGACTGACTTAGCATTTTGGGTAAAGTTTAGTCCATTAAGGGTATTGCTCCATGTGTAGCCTTCAAACTGCAAGAGAAGCACGGGACAGTGATGACGATTGAATTTGCAAGCCAGTCATCTGGCAGCCCAAATGTTCCACTGTTTGCTTTCAAAGTAGTATACCTTATCTGTTGTTTTCTTCCTCACAAGGTTTTAGAAGAGAATGGAGAACAAGTGCCCTGTTACTCTGTCATGGTGAGTTTACAAGAAGTTGGTGGAGCTGAAACTAAGAACTGGACTGTTCCCAGGAAGCTCAGTGAGTTTCAGAACCTACACCGGAAACTCAGTGAGGTACGAATCTTGGTTAGGGGAGGGAGAAGATGCAAATTGCTAAAACTTGTCAGAATGATGCTTGGAGAGAGGAAAACCAGATAAAAATTTAATATTGCCAGTTTTTATGCCAGGCTTTTGGCTTTTAGCCTTTTAGAGCTAGTTTTTCTATCTGCATATTTCTGGCCTCTGCCAGATGCTTATAAAACTTGTTTATAACCTTTTTTTTTTTTGCTTAATATTGGATGTTTTACTGGACTAACCCAATGTCAAAATGGTATATGCTCTGCACTGTCATGCAAGAGCCTGCTTTAAAAACTAGATTTTTGTCTCTGGCTTCCAGGGAGATATTAGAAAAGACAGCTTTTGGGGCCAGAGAAGGTTCCCTTTTACAGTGCTTTAACCTTGCTGTCTGATAAGGGATAGATAATGATGGTGGTGTGAAGGGAAAGGGTTTAGATGTGTCAACTTGTAATGGGTAAGGGAAGGTGTTTTTCAAGGTGCTGAGAGGGGTGTGGAAGGGAGATGAGAGTACAAAGGAGTCTTTTTATTTCTGTTCTGAACCACCTGTGTTTTTCTGCACATGTATGTTAAGTGAGCTCTCTTTTCTCATACACAGTGTTTTCCATCATTAAAGAAAGTTCAGTTGCCTTCCCTCAGCAAGCTGCCCTTCAAATCCATAGACCAGAAATTCATGGAGAAATCCAAGAACCAGCTTAATAACTTTCTGCAGGTAAGAAAACAAAGACAAAACCAACAGATGTCTAAACAGGAGAATTGAATCATGCCTCTGGAGTGGATGTTGTCTCTCTATTGACTAAAGAGAGAGCCTAGAACAAATAGGTCAGGTGTAAGGTTTGATGCTATAAATGTCAAAGTTGTCTAAAATGCCTGAAGTTGACATGAGTTTGGCTGATAGTAAACATTCCTCTAGTGGTAAGTTAATTTAAACTTTGATTCATTAAGAAATAGTAAATAACGAATCCTGTAATTGCCACTTTTAACTACAACACTTCACAACAAATTTCTTACAGATTAGAACTTTTTTTATTTAAAAAGAAAGTTGTAAGATTAAAACCTTTAATCTTGCTAGTTCTAATGCTTTAGAACTAGCTTCTTAAAGTGTCTTTGAACTATCTTTGTGAGATACGGATTTTTTTCTCGCTCTACCTCTGAGCCACGTCTTAATCAGTTTTATTGGATGGCCTGACACATCTTGTTCCTTAACAAGAAATATTTAATTGATGTGTTGTTTCTGTCATTATTTTACTTTCATAGAAATTGCTCTCTGATGAAAGACTCTGCCAGAGTGAAGCACTTTACGCCTTCTTGAGCCCTTCCCCAGAGCACCTCAAAGTTATTGATGTGCAAGGAAAGAAGTCATCTTTTTCACTCTCCTCATTTCTAGAGCGACTTCCTGGTGATTTGTTTTCTCATCAGGAGGTAAGTGGTAGAAAAGTAATCTTCGCAAATTTAATTACTTATCCAAAGTAAGCAGGGAGAGCCATTAATGTAATGCATTTGAGTGGCAGGTAAAATGGGAAGGCATTTCCAAAGGTCATTTTTAATTTACTCTAAGTGAACAAAGAGTCAGAAATAAGAGCTGTCTATGAATTTAAAATGTGTTTATTAATACAATAAGTTTCCTGCCCTTTGATAGATATATACAGGCAAATGTGTAACCTATCACAAATAAACAAATTACAGTCCATGTGGGGTGGTTTATTTTTTATAGCAGAATTTCCCACTTTTTGTGCTTTTGACATGCGTATTTCAGAGGGTTTTTGACAAGTAAAAATAATTCTCTCTTAGGACGCTTCTCTTGGCAGGGAACAGTTGTGTGTCCTTAATAACTTCTGGACAACTTCTGAAGCAAAGCTAATTTTGACAAAGAATTTTGGCAAATGGTACAGGCTCGCTGAGGGAATTTGCAAATACAGGCAGGAGCCCATGTGGGCAAACCAGTTCGAGAATTTGATACTAAGGGATAAAAAACCATTGTCTTTCAAAATGCAGTGAAGAATAGATTAGTGACTAAAATAGCTCATTGACTAAAATTGCCCACAATTCCATGATGCTCTATTGTATGTGGTTCATGTTGCACATACGCAGCCTCCAAGGAGCTGTTTCTATTCCCTTTTTAGTTACACGTTATATGAAATAATTCTTTTCTTACATGCTGTAGTTGTCTGCAGTGGATGGGCCTTCTGCAGGATAAATGGAGTTTTAGGAACTTGTACAGTTCTAGTCTGTTAATAGGCAAAAAGGTGGTCTTGCATCTCTCAGGAATAAGAAGATTCTGTATATTTTCATTTTGCAAAATTGCACAGTGTTTGCACCTAGATGCTGAATGCATATGTCTCATTTCAGAGTAATAAATATAAAGACAGTTTGAGAAACTAATTTTACACTTTGATAGAAGTACTGCAGTTCTAAAAAAAAAAAAAGCACGTTCACTAAAATGACTGTTAGGTAGAAGTAGCATAAAAGTATAGAAACATGAAGAATGAAGCTATTTGTATTTCACTATTTAATTGGAAAATATCCTCAAGAAAAAAGCTAGACTGCACGTATAATGTATTACGTGAGTGTGTAGGAGGAGATAGTTAGGAAATGCAGGAGAAGGAAACGGAGTTTGTAATGAGAGTGCATGAGAGAGGAGAGAGAACAAAGAAATGAAGCAGAAATGAAGCAACTGGTACTGAAAAACTGAAGGAAGTAGAGCAAAAAATGCCCAGAGAGCATGGCAACAGAGGACTCGGAACATAACTTCTTACTCAGTTTACATTTAATACTATTTCTTACTTGTTATTGTGGGACTAGGAGCTTAATTTTGGCTAGACTGTATTATGCCAGGCAGTGTGCAAATGCAAAGACCGTCTGCTTCACATCCACCTTCCCTCTCCTCTCCCCTCCTTCCCTAAGCTTAAACATAAGATGGGACAACAGAACACAGATGGAGAGAGTATAGGAAACTGTTAGACCCTCTGAATCAGTATGGCAAATATTTGTCCTAGTTTAAAAATAATGATAAAATTAAGTAGAGGGAGGGGAATTGTGAGATGGCCTGCAATCAGCTCTAACTTTTCTTGGACACTCTTGTCTTTCAGTGTGAGCTTTAATTCAGCTCAGTCTTGCCCAGTGATAGCATTTTGGATAATTTACTAAAGCAGTTAAACTAGGGTTAAATCATAAGGTACAAGGTCGTTAATGAAGTTAGTTGTGTTAAACTGCACATTACAAAGCTGTTACTTACTTTGTAAGTAAGAATTCCTAGTTTAGTTTGTATTTTGGACTTAGTGGAAGAGAATGTTCTCATACAGCTCTCTCTTTGCCTTTAACGTCTCACATTTTTCAAATATGTGTTAGGGCAACAATATTACCTCTTGAGTGCTGTTTTCAGGATTAGGTATTGCAGCAATTTCAGATCTCTTAAATATGCAGCTCCCTGGACAGGGCTAGCTTTAGAACATATTTCTTAGCTCTCAAGACCAAAACCAAATCAGAGGAAAAAACACAGTTGATACCTAGAGGAAGGGCTTTTAGTTTTATGAAGTGTTACCGGGTAGAAAATGCACTGTGGTGTAAGAATTTACACTTCTCATTGCATTTTTTTAAATTACAGGGGATTCACTGAACAGCAGAAAAATAGAGCAGGGACCTTGGAGAGGTCATTGGGTTTACCCTTCTGCTCCAAGCAGACTCAACTGGCAAAATTCTTGGCACGTGTTTGTCTAACGTGTTTTTAAACCTCTGATAACTGATGTTCTCTAGCCAAGCAAGGGAGCGTATCCCAGTTCTCAGCTATCTTCATGGCTGGAAACCTTTTCTTACTGTCTAACCTAAATCTCCTGTCTGCGGCAAACACATAACAGTGTCGGTTAGGATCGTCTCAGTTATTAGGCATTACTACTTTTCTTTTGTCTTTTATTCTTTTATTTCTTAGACTGAGCAGCCCCAACTTCTCCTAGTTTTTGTTAGGTTATGTTTTATTTAGTTCTTATGGTTTTGCTCTGGGCTTACCAGATTATCCATATTTTTCTTGGAAATGTGGTGACTACATGATGGTCCCACTAGGTTTTCCTATTCCCATGTATGACAATTATTATTATATCTATATGTGTATGTATGTCATACAAAAAAAGTTCATACTTGCCTTTTCCACAGCAGTATGGCCCTGGGTTCTTTTTCTGTAGTCTTATCAATATAAATTGTTTCATTTCCTGCATTTACACGGTTAGTTATTGCTTTGCATCTGTCTTTATCAAACTGCACCCTGTGGGCTCAACTACAAATTCAGTAAGCTCACCTGGAAATTCAGTAAGCTTATTTTCTGTTCTGTTGCCCAAGTGCTTATTGAACATATGGAATGATGTCTACTATGAAAAATTAAATAAAACGTAACTTCTTGAATAATTAAAATAACGAAGGGCCAAGAAGCCTGTTGACCAGAGAAAGATAGTGAGCAGGACTGGAGTTTGCTCTAGACTGTGTCCCTGGAGAAAACGCTGTTCATCATCAGTGAATTTGTGTGCTTGTGTGGTAAGATGGGTAATGATTTGTGGTTTCCTTGTGTGGCATTTCTTGTCAGTATGGTATGGCTTTTTGTTCCTTGCCCTCAGTCACAGCTTAGCTGATCACTAGCAGAAAGCTTTAAGAGCTTTCTCATCAAGCTGTGGAAGTCGGTAAACAGGGGAGTCTATGTGGACGTTTACAGTGCCCTTCAGCGCTGTGGGGTTTTTTCTTTTGTTTTTCTGCTTATGAGGAGAGAAGCAGCTTCTCGAGCAGTGCTAGAGAAAATGCCAAATGTGACACAGGAAGTGAAGGGTACAGGATATATAAGGGTTGAAATATGCAGCACTGGAGTTATTTATTTATAAACTACTATGCAGTGCCATGCCTGGAGAAAATTCAGGGACTGGAAATGTACCCGAAGTCTATGATGGGCCTTAGATGGGATTTGGAGAGCATGAGGAAGGAGTAAGACAAACTGATGTACAGCTGAGACACTGTAGAATACTCTCTGTATAGCAGGGTTCAAATGACAGGCAAGGGATGACTGAAAGATTGTGACCGTAAGAATAAGGCCAAGAAAGACACCAAAATAACGCAAGAGAAATAGAGCCATGAAGCAGGTTTTCCAGACTAAGTGATGATGGGGGCAGGGAAGCGGTATTAGATGATAGAATGGTAAGGAAGAGAGGAAGGCAAAGGAAGAGGTGATGGATTTCTTTGAAAACCAGGGCTGAAGAAAGAAAATTTGTCTGCACGCCATTCTGACCATTCCTGAACCAGAGACTGGTGTGTTGCACCAGCCTCAGTGGGGGTCAGGTCGTCCTCACTGCGGCTTATCTCTAAGCATAGGCAGGCAGAGGAAGATCCAGGAAAGCAAAGGGATGTGCTGGCTGCTGCGAGTAATGGTAGGTGGTGTAATCCTGATGCTGAAGCAGATCTTCATGACACTTCTGACAGCAGACAGAAGTGCTGTCTGCTCTTCATTCTTGAACAAATGATACCACCAAAACTGAGGTGGTTCAATCCATTCTTCTCTTGTGAGTCTGTTCTGAATAACTCTACTCCCTTCCTGAGCTTTGGTATCCTCAGGCTCAGGTCACTGAGTATCACTAAGTATCACCATATTATGTTTCTGTCTGGGAATGATGCTTGTCTTTGCAGTGGCCAGTTCATCTTCCGCTGCTGGGTTTGGTTCCTGGCTTACTGCAAGGACTACTTGCTGGTGCCTGATCCCACTAGGTGGCTTCAGCTGTGCAAGGCACTGTCTGCTCTCCAGGGGAGCCAGCTACCTGCTTCTCCCTGTGCAATAACCAGATTCTCCCCCTTTCTTCCTAGCTGTGTGTGTTGCAAACAACTCCAGCTGGCTAGCTCCCCATCCTGGACGTCCTTCATGGGTATTGTGTCAGAGGAGGCTTTGCAATCACAAACACCTCTGAGTGCCATCTCCTCCTTGTAGCTCTCACCTGCTTCCTAGCAGTGCAGGGCTCCCACATAACCTGCTTTCCCTTATCCAGCTAGTCTTGGCAGGGCAATATAGGCAGTGGACCCTGCAAATCTGGGCGGATCTATGCAGTATTAAGGTGCTTACTGGGGCAAGGTTGCAGGCAGAAGATCTAGCAGTGGTGATGACTCCAGCAGTGCAGAGTGTCCACACCACTCTCATCTGGTGGGAAGTGCAATCCCTTTTCAAAATCCCTGGTGAGGTTCCTGTTTGCCAGATCCTGCCAGCAGCAGAGTTGGTGGCTCTAACGCCCTTTCTTGAGAGGGCTGCCTGTGCTCCTTCCCGAGAGCATGGCAGTAACTAAATCCATTCTGGAAGAAGGATGGGAAACTGCAGTGCATACCCATGTTGTGTCTCTCTTCCTAGGAAGAAACGGAAGAGGATAGTGACCTGTCAGACTACGGAGAGGAGGTGGATGGGAAAAGGGACTCTCTTGCTGAACCATGTTTCATGCTGATTGGAGAGATTTTTGAGCTGCGAGGAAGTAAGCTGTAAACCTGCTCGTTTGCTAGTGGAATCTGTTGGCCAAGAAATCTGGGGCACTGTAATTCGTATTTTTCTGCTGTTTCAATAAGTGGAAATGTTCTTGCGATCTATATAGGCAATTTGTTTGGAACAGAGCTGTTCTTCAGTAGTTCATAACTTTGGGGTTTTCATTCAAAAGCGACGTTCCAATATAATATACATTTTATGGCAGTAAAAATGTAACTGGTAGGGAGAGCATTTGCACTCAATATTCTTAAATTTTTCATTTAAAAAAAAATTCTGGAAGAAAAAGATAAGTACAAAAGCATGTTTTTTGTAAATAGGCTGCATGCTAGAATGTATGAATTATGAGGAAGGAAAGATGGCTTTATTACAGAACATTTCACTGACAAAGCAACATAATTTTAATGTCCGTTTTAAGTGTATTATGTATGCATTTTAGTTCTACAATTTGTATAGTGGAAAAGGTGCTAGAATTGTGGCATCTTTCAGCGCCAGATTTTTTTTTCCTCCTTTACGTAACTGAATGATGGTAATAAAGAAAATTACTTTTGTTTCTATTTGAATGTGCAGCCATACTTGATGCTCTATAAAATTATTCACAGGGTGACTATTACAAAATGCAGCATCTTCCAAAAATGGCAGATGTATCTGCCAAATATAGACTTTCTTGTGCTGATGGTGAACAGCATGAAAGAAAGATTAACCAGTAATTACTAGGAATCACTCACATTTGTTTCTTTTATTTGTAGTGAAAAGCTAACTGCTTGGTTTATTTGAGTGAAAATGTTTTCAGAATTTTAATGATGCTGCTGTGTGTACAACATTATACTAGTAGGATGAAAAGGGTGTGAATTTTGAGGGGTTTTCTTTTTTTCTAGTAGAAGAAGGGTTTTGCGTAGTTGTATGGCTCAATAAACTTGAAATATTCTTAAACATAAAAGTTTACAGTATACACTACAAATGCATATTACAGATACGTTTATGTAATCTGCAAGACTTAAACCATATAGCAGTACAGGGAACGCAGTCAAGAAAAATGAGACCTATGTACAATTAGTGAAATCTTATCAAGGATTGTAACAGATATGTTTACTGTAGGGGTGGGTTGGTTTTTTCGGGGGAGGGGGTGGGGGGGAAAGTTTTGGTCATGATCATGGGTTCCCTAATGTTATTAACCTCTTGATCTTTATTTTCTGTCATTTTTCATTGTTCTAGTGTTCAAGTGGGTCAGAAAAACATTAATTGCA
>NW_009217013.1:0-867 GCF_000690835.1 Fulmarus glacialis | reverse complement strand
ATGATGGGTGCAAGGGTCAGCAGGCGGCAGGGGAGGATACTGCCGTCAATTAAGGAGAAAAACGCTTTTCACCCAGAAAAGCGTTGAAGTTGCGTGTCCTTTGGGCGAGGTGTGATACACAATGTGAAGAAAACAGCATTAGGATGATGTGCCCTAGAACAGCGTTATCGTTCTGGTGTGATGGTGAGCTAGGGTGATGGTGAAGCATTGGCTTTCGGGACCTTTCCCTGGCACCAGCTCTCATATTCAATAGCCGTGCTTGTCTCACCCGCCCCGCTTGCTGACTGTGCTGTGCTGATTAACAAGTGGAGAAGAGAAGGAAAATCGCGCAGTGCGTCCTGTGGAAGGGGCAGATTTTTGCAATTTGTCGCGAATGAGTGGTTTCGGGGCCGCTTAAAGAATCACCATCAAAGATATTAGCAGAAAGTGATTTTAATAGAGATTTATAAAGGTGCGACCTAACAGAATTCGATGGCAAGGTTCACTCTATTACTTATTACACGGATGACACATATAAAGGAAAATCATCTAAGGGTTTATATTTCAGGGACTATATGTGTTTGGCAGCAGTCTAGGTTTCATTCACAATTTAGCAACACTTCATTACCAACTAATCGTTTACAAATTTTAGTAACGCTTAATCGTTAACTAATTCAATATTTGCAAAGTTGCCTACAGAACACGGAGGAAAACCAAGAGCTGTGGACGAAGAGTTCGCGGCTGCGAGCTGGGAAGCGATACCCGGAGCAGCGCGCTGTGTGCGGGGAGGCAGCCTGCTTCCAAGCGAGGAGAGCATTTACACTGCGCCTTTTGGCTTCGGTTTGGCACGCAGAGTGCAGCTTCCGAAGCAGCAAACTCCGAAGCAGC
>NW_009217012.1:633-1764 GCF_000690835.1 Fulmarus glacialis | reverse complement strand
CCGCCGCCCCCCTCCCGCCCCCGCAACATGCTGGGGCTGCCCCAGCCGCCCTTCCTGGTGCCCCGCAGCGTGGAGAGGTGAGACCCCACCCGCCACCGCTCATTGGCTGGGCCGGCAAGAGCCTGTGCCCTGATTGGCCAACTCTCTGGGGACCACCCCCCCGGGCTGGTTGGCTGGGTGCCTGGTGCGCCGTGATTGGGCAAATGGGAGACCGCGGCTGCTGATTGGCCGGAGGTCCAGGGGGATAGCGTGAGCTGATTGGCACAAGGTCCAGGGGTATCGCGTGAGCTGATTGGCCAGGCAGGAGAATTGTTATGCGCTGATTGGCCCGAGGTCCAGGCGGTTCGCATGCACTGATTGGCCCAAGGTCCACAGGGATCGCGTGCGCTGATTGGCCAGGCAGGAGAATTGTTATGCGCTGATTGGCCCGAGGTCCAGGCGGTTCGCATGCACTGATTGGCCCAAGGTCCACAGGGATCGCGTGCGCTGATTGGCCAGGCAGGAGAATTGTTATGCGCTGATTGGCCCGAGGTCCAGGCGGTTCGCATGCACTGATTGGCCCAAGGTCCACAGGGATCGCGTGCGCTGATTGGCCAAGCAGGAAGTCTGTTACATGCTCGTTGGCCAGATATACAAGAGCCCCCAGGTGCTGATTGGTCAGATGGTCAGGGTAGCAAATCTGCTCATTGGCTGGTCAGGCAGGAGATTGGCCGGACGACTGGGAGCCCGCAGGTGCTGATTGGCCAGGTAGCCAGGGGACTGCATGTGCGGATTGGCTGGTCAGGCAGGAGACTTATGGGTGCTGATTGGCCAGATGTGCAGGAAGCAATGTATGCTGATTGGCCAGGCAGGTAGGAGATACATGTGTGCTGATTGGCCAGTCACGCAAGAGAGTTTTGTGCTGGTTGGCTGGATGTGCAGGAACCCCTGGTTGCTGATTGGCCAGGTAGGGAGGAGATACATGTGCTGATTGGCCAGATGTGCAGGAGACCGTGTCTGCTGATTGGACAGTTACTTAAGATACTGTGGGTGCTGATTGGTCAGGTAGGGGATTCCCATGCACTGATTGGCTAGATGTTCAGGAGCCCGTGCGTGCTGATTGGCCAGGCAGACAGGATTCCCTGTGTACTG
>NW_009217012.1:0-602 GCF_000690835.1 Fulmarus glacialis | reverse complement strand
TAACTGTGATTCCCTGCATGCTGATTGGCCAGGCAGAGAGATTTCCTTGTGCTGATTGGCCAGGTGACCAGAAGCACATGGATGTTGATTGGCCAAGTAGACATGTCCCCCTCAGTGCTGATTGGCCCGGAGACCCTTCCCTCTACTGATTGGCCACGTGGGCACCCTCCCCACGTGCTGATTGGCCAGGTGCCTCCCACAGTGCTGGCTGGCCAGCTGGGCAGATACCCCCTCCAGCTGTATGCTGATTGGCCAGGTGGGCACACCCCTCGTTCCACCTGTGTGCTGATTGGCTAGGCTTTCCCTCAAGCGTGCTGATTGGTCAGGTACCTCCATGTTTACTGGTCAGACACCCCCCGTCCTGTGTGCTGATTGGCCAGTTTTGTGGGTGTGTCTCTCTCATGTGCTGAGTGGCCATGTGCCCCTTCCCTCCATGCTGATTGGCCAAGCATCTCCCTCCCCCTGTGCTGATTGGCCAGGCACTTGCTCCCCATGTGCTGATTGGCCGGGTGCCCCACTCCCCATGTGATGATTGGCCAGACGCCCCTGCCTTTTGCTGATTGGTCAGAGGGTCCTCATGCTGTTGCCCAGGCATCTCCATC
>NW_009217011.1:0-16502 GCF_000690835.1 Fulmarus glacialis | reverse complement strand
TGCCGGCGGAGTCGCCGCCCGGAGCTGCCGCCCGGAGCAGGTTTCATCCCCCGTCCCCCGAGAAGGGGCTGCGGCGCCAAGTTCGCGCCCGTCGGTTCGATGAAGGCGCATCGGCGCCCGGCCATGTCTTGTTGCATATGCCGCGGGTTTGGGGTTTTTTCTTCTTTCTTCTTTAAATCTTTCTCTTTTCAACCTCGCTGTTTTTAATTTAATCTAGGGAAGGAAAGGACTGGCAGAGGGTAAGAAGTGCCTTTCAAAAGAAACTAATGAAACCCAGGGAAGTTGCAAAACTGGATACCACAATCAATGAGGTACTGCACTTTGAGAAATTCTTTCTCTCTCCCCACTTCCCTGGAAACCTGGGAAATAAAAGCAGATCAAGTGATCAGGTTTACCTGGAGAGCTGTTGATCTGCTCTACAGTGGTAAAACCATGACTTAATACTCTGAAATCATTCAGGGAATGATAAGTACAAACTGATTATCAGGGTCTGACCAAAAGTGAGACCACATGGAAACCTGTAGTTGAGATTGTCTGTCTTCGCAGAACGGTAAGATGATTCCACAATGATATGGGCTCCTGCAAACAGAGTTTTTGCTTACTTTTCTTGTATTCAGTGTTATTTGCCTTTACTTCTTCATTCTATGTTCCTCCCATCAGGGAACACCTCCCTCTTTAACCTCTGTGTTCCTCATTGAGTTTGAGGAGCATCTGTGATAAACAGCTTAATCCTCTTTATTGTGAAACTCCAGTATTATCCCAGCATCAGACTGAAGCATTTCATCCCTGTGGAGGAAAGCTCAGTTCAAAATACAAGGAGTAATAGCATGAGTCTCATGTAAAATCCAAACATATGGGGAAATTAATCTTGTTCAAAGAACAGGAAACATAAATATTCCTCTCTGATGTGAGAATGTTACCTATTTAAAAGACAGTTGAAATGTTAAATTACACAGGATTTTTATTAGTTGATGTCATTTTATTCCCTTCTTTTCTGTCTGTTCTCTCCACCGCTTAGGTCCTGGAGGACTTCATGCACAGAATAGATGATGTTTGTAACCACAGTGGACAAATGGAAGATGTCTATTCCGAATTCAACAAATGGTCATTTGAAAGTAAGTTGGTTTTTGCCTGAGAATGGTATGCATTTTGTACCTGCCATGGCATTTCAGTTAAAATACGATCAGTGATGAATGTGTAGGCTGATTATTTCCAAACTATCAGCTACTATATCATGGAAAGTGGGTGGCAGAAAAGCCAGGAGACTATCAGTACGTTTGTAAAATTCATCAGCAGCTATACAAACTCTTCTGTCTGGTTATCTATGTGGCTTGTAAAAAAAGTCAAAAATAGTGACTTACAAATCCAAAACTTGAGGGAATCACAGTGTATTTATCTAGAGTGGGATCAGATACCACATGACCATTTTTGTCCATCTGATATTTGTTAATTATCAGCAGCAAAAGACCAATGAAGTGATCGAATAATGGTGAAAGTATTCATTGTAGACAAGGGCTGGAAAATCCCATTTTAAGTGTTTACATTGTGATTGAGAAGCACCGGAGTAAGGTACCAAGACAGGAGCCTCCATCTTTAGAAACAGAGTACATTAAGGAACCGTCTGCCAGGAATGACTTAGGGCAGAAGAAACTGCATCAGTGGCTCCCAACAAAGAGGAATGGTTGGGTATAGTGTGTAACTGAATGAGCTCTGCCAGGCCTGGCTGCTCTTGCTGGCTCATCTCAGCAACCTGTGTACTGAGTTCCTGAAAGTGGTTTTTTTTTTCCACTCTCAGTGGTGATGGCTGCTTTTGGAAAGGGAAAAATAGGAAGTGACAGCTTTAATTAAAAAAAAAAAAAAGCAAGTGGAAACAGGTGGAAACTTGTGGAGTGTGGGATGCTGCAAGTGTTTGCAAGTGGTTTCTGGTTGTGGAAAGGGCTATGAGATGCTGGGCTAGATGGCCTCTTCAGGCCCAGTTTTGCTGCAACTCAGTTCTCTTCAGTAGCTTTGCCTAATAGCTTATTTGCCAAATATGCCAGCCCTGCTTGGCAGAATGATCTGCTGCTCGTGAGGGGATCAGCGGTGGTTCTTATTTGTGAAGAAAGTGCTACTCTAAGGGCATCTTAGCTAGATATACTGCTAGTTGGGTCTGAGGCAAACATGCAGAAGGTGTTTTGAAGTGCTGTTCTCACAGATGTGTATCATAGAACAGAAGGATAATCCAAGCTATTCCTTGACAATAAATGGTAGACACCATGCACCCTTTTGTTTATATCATTTAATGATAATATTGCTTAACAACAGGTATCTGTCTGGTGCTGTATGGAAAGAGGTTTGGTCTCCTACAGCAGGATGTAGAAGAAGAAAGTCTGAACTTCATCAAGGCTGTAAAAACGGTATGGAAGAGTCTTTACCTGGGGCTGTAGTGATTTTCTGCCTCTACTATTATTGAGAGGAAAGTACCAGTTCAAATGAGTCACCTGAAAAAAGAAATTCAAGCTTCTGTGCTATATGTATATTGGCAGCCTTGCACATCCTAGGTGACACTTATATGCACAAAGCTAGTACTGACCATCTGACCGTCCCATTTATGAAATGCCTAAATATATAGGGGAAAAATGCTGTATGGACATCAGGGTAATCCTGGAAATATAATTGTCAGGTTGGTTGGTTAACTTTCCTCTCCCTCTGAGACACCTGTTGTGCAACACTGCTGTTTGTTGGGTGGGACCCTTGGAGTTGTGTGGGATTATGCAAATATGCTGGATTTGGAGGTTAGTCATTCCTGCAAGCACATCTGCTGCGCATCTTGCTGCAACTTGGACTCCGGTGATACATATCTGCCTAATTTTAGCCATCTAAATGACAGGCATCTAGCCTTGCCCAGTTTTTTAGCTCAAAAGAGAGGCACTGCCGAAGGGTGGCTTGTCCCATTCTAAAACAGGTGGGATGAATCACCTACTGGAGAAACCTCCTATCCTCTACTGGCTGTGCCTAATTTTTAGCTGCATAGAGCCGAAGTAGGTTGAGACCCATCCTTTCTGTCCAGGATGGAAAATCTGCCAGAATCTTGACTTCCTGAAAATTGCCTCCTATTTTACAGTATAACTTTTTCCACAGATTTCAAATAGATAGATTAAAGAAAGATTTAAAAAACTCTTTCTCCACCACAGATGATGGCTACTTTTGGAATGATGATGGTGACCCCCGTAGAAATTCACAAGGGTCTGAACACAAAAGTCTGGCAAGCTCATACTAAAGCATGGGATGATATATTTAAAACAGGTTATTGTTTTAAACACGATTTTTCTCCTTTCCCTTCATCTGTTTCCTAATTTGGTGGAATTAACTTTCTTCATACTTGCTACTGCCCTACGCTACTGTTAATTGCTGCCTTCAGCACAGATTGAGACACCTTTGCTGCAGCTATCCGCAAACCTATTTCAAGCATGGGAGCACTGTTTTCTTATGACTAACACTTAGGTCTGGTTGTGGGGCAATACCCAATCCCCAGGGAAGCCCCAGAAATTTGGGAGCCAGCAACGTCATAAGTCCAGTTTAATCTATCATAAAAGTAAATAGCCAGAAAGTGTATAATCTCTTTAAAGGCAAGGTATAGAAAAGGAGTAAGAAAAGGGACCTCTCTCAAAGGGACCTCAAAGGGAGTTGTTTTCTTGAGAAACAAGAATTTTACATGCAACAAAAGCCTGTTTGCTAAGAAAAGAAATGATAGGTTTTCTGAACAACCTGGAATATAGTCATAACTCTTAAAAACAGAAGCAATTTAAATCATAAGGTACAGTTTGGCTTTTTGACAACATTTTCTGTCTATTTAAGATGAATTGGCCTTCAAGGTTACAAAAATTACTCTAACTCTAGAGATGAAGTTAAGTTTATATTTTTCAATATTTTGCTAGACAGTGACAGTTATAGCTAAAGATTAAGAAGGGTTTAGGCACTTGGATGGTTGTAATGCTGAGTGATATATTTTTAGGTATTTGAGTACTTAATATTTCAGGAGTTTTGGTCATGCCAGCTACACGTGCACTTATTTTATTGCTTCTTCGTTTATGGGTTTTAGAAAAGACACTTTAAACCAGTTTTGTTCAGAAAAAACAGTTTGACACCTTCATTTGACATGAATAGCTCCTTATTAGGAACTGGTCTTACAATTGGGATATTCATAAGAAAGGGTGGGCAAAATCTAGTCGTCTATATTTAAAAAAAAAAAAGCATGTAGAAATTTGGCATCTATTTTTGCCTTCTCATAGTAAATCAAAGGCTTAAATTTCCCCTTGGGGAGTCTGAGTGCTAAGTCTCTGATTTTTGTAACACCTTGATCCCCTTTGAAAATCCAATCTAATAAATTTTACACACTTGTATGTCTGCTTGCTAAATACTTCACTCAACACATCTCTGATTTTCTTTCCTGATTTAAGAAAGCAGAATTCCTAATAGTTTGTAGGAGCTCTTTCTGTTCAGAAGTTATTTTTGTGACCGAGTTCTTTGTTTAAAAAGTGAAAATACCATTATTTATTCAGTATAATGCTCATCGCTTGAAAAAAGAACACTGCTTGGTATCCTCTTTCAAAATCCTGCATGTAAGATGTATTTTTGCTTTTATTTTTGAAGTATTTTTAGTGATTTTCCATTAATTACCTCCCGCTCCTCCCTCCTCAGCCAAGCACTCAATTGACTGTCGACTGGAAAAGCACTCTGCAAACCCTCAGGAGGATTTCCTGTGTGACATCTATTCTGGCGGACAACTTTCCAAGAAGGAGCTGTACGCTGCCATCGCAGAGCTCCAAATTGCTGGAGTTGAAACGGTAAACCTGACTTTCCAAGAGCTTCTTAAAATTAGCATCCTTCCAACTCCCTGCTTTCTTCCATAACAGCTAAGAGTGAGCTAATCCTGTAGTTGCTTCAGTGGCCTAAATGCACGTGAATTTGTACCTGAAATCGCTAGATTCTTTCTTCTGTTCATTACTCCTAGAGAACGCCTGGGATGGCTCATAATCCCTTAGGCTTACAAAATACCATAAGGCAGTGATCCCCTGTAAATGTTGCTTTGAACTTTTGGCAACTTCTTGTTTCTGTCACCACAAATGGAGGTCTTACGTTTCTTTTTGGTTTGTTTCAGACGGCCAATAGTTTACTGTGGGCTTTGTATAACATTTCACGCAATCCACATGTTCAGCAAAAGCTTTTCCAGGAAATACAGAGTGTTTTGGCTGCTAATGACAGTCCAAGTGCTGAGAACTTGAAGAATATGCCTTACCTAAAAGCATGTCTGAAAGAATCCATGAGGTAAAATTCTCAAATAATTCGCAAAAAGCAAAATGATCTCAAAGTTTTTTACCAGCTAGTGTGTGCTAGGGAGAAAGAATTTTCTAGTGTATATATATAATTTTGTTCACCTTGTTGTTTAGGGTAAACTGTGAAAGATACATGAAGGAAAAAATTCTGGGAATGTAACCCATTTTGTTTCTTTCACCGTAGATTAACACCCTCGGTGCCATTTACCACTCGCACCATCGACACAGAAATGGTTCTGGGAGACTATGTACTGCCCAAAGGGGTAAGTCAATTAATTTAGCTTATTAGAATATTTTGTTGTTGATTAACTGTCCTGTAAACCACTGAATTTGGTCATATTTCAGTCTCAAAATGACTTTGCCAAAGGATGAGTCCCAGGATAAGGAGTGAGGAATTCACACCAAGAATTCCCATAAACTGAAAACCATGCCTGCCTGCACTGCTGTTGGATTTAGACAAAAATATTTTGGTGTGCTGTTTGAAAAAATTTTTTCAAACTTTCCAATGATTTTCTGAGGAAACTATGACCTTTTCTGCGTTTGAATTAATCTTCAGAGAATTACATGACATCTTCTGAGGAAACTGCCTCACTCTTACTGTTACATTTTTTTTTTTCCCATTAACAAGCTGATTCACTTGGTAGCTCTAAGCCAATTTGTAATGAGACTCTCTCTATTGCTTTGTTTATAGACTGTACTAATGATAAATAGCCATGCCCTGGGTTGCAATGAAGAGTACTTTAATGGCTGGACTCAGTTTAAACCAGAGCGCTGGTTTCAGAAGAACTTAATAAATCCTTTTTCTCATGTTCCATTTGGCATTGGGAAGAGGATGTGCATTGGGCGCCGCGTAGCAGAGCTACAACTTCTCTTGGCCCTTTGCTGGGTAAATACTCTAAAAATGGCATTCTATAGACAATGTTGGGTTGTTCAACATTTAACCTAATCAGAAGATCTAGAAGCCAAAGCATGCTAACTGAAACGTTTGTGTTTCAGCTCATTCGCAAATACCAAATTGTAGCAACTGACAACAAGCCAGTAGAAACACTCCATTCAGGAATACTGGTTCCCAACCGGGAGCTTCCCATTGCATTTCACAGACGATAAGGTATGTGCATAAGGGTCTCCTGAGTACATGAGACTTTTCTTTGAACCTCATTTAGAATTTTCATAGAACTGTGAGTGCAAAAGAACAGATGTTTTTCTAAGCTTTATTCTCACAGTGTGAGATTTATTAAATGCCATCACGTTTTGTTACTTTTAACAGAAAATATTCTATGTACTACAAAAGAAGACAAATTTTGTATGGTTTATGTCTCTGAAGTTTGCTGTCTAGTTTTAAACTCCAAGACAGCATGTCTTCTGTTCATGATGCAGATCAGAGATGGGGAAATCAAAATGTATATACTGTTGGGAAAAATAGTAGCGATTATTTTGTTATAATATAACTTCTCCACTGCATTTGTAGAAGATATTTCCTGAAAAATAGCATTTGATTTTGAGCATCCATGTACAGTTTAAAAAGAAAATGCCCTAGTGAAGGAACGATACACCGGGGCACTACAGAGTTAAGATTAGAAAACTTGATTTTAGGCAGAAGGACAAAGAAAAGAAATATCTACTTGTAAATAGTCATGCAATGTTGCAACTTATTATACATTATTGGTTCAAAAAAATTGAATGTAAGATTTTTCTCTGCTCACAAGCTTATACAAATAAGCTAACAAAAAAGCTTATTTGTATAAAAATCTAAATTGGAGAACTCGGTCTTTGATCTAGAATTAAGTCCTCAAATTAGAAATCAAGTGACATTTAAATACTATGGGAGATTTTTTTTTGCTGGCCAATACCACGGGAGAAAATCACCGAATATAAATTGAGTAAGGGTATTAATTCCATTAACTCCTTTAACTGAAGTTTGTTCAGTGATATTTGCTTTTAAATAATAGATAACGATATAGATTCTTTTTAATACAGCTTGCAGAAAATAAATGACAACCCTGCTGCTGCCTTCTCTGAAAAAATATACGTCGACTGGGAAAGTCAAAGCCTATAGTAACCAGTGGAGAAACTGCAACACATGTCCCTTTAACAATTGCTGAGCCAGAAATAGTACCAAGAAAAGCTCCCATACTGTTTTATTGGAAAAATGTGGTTAGTTAGTTACTTCAGCTGTACTTAGCAATGTTAAAAGGAAAGAAAAATACCATGCATGTTCATATACCTATACAAATATACTGATTTAGCGCAGCTGAGGGACTGTTCAGGATAGAGCTTGATAATGAGCTGTGGAGTGTTATGTATAGTTCTTGTTAGTGCACAGTGAAATTATTAAAGCCTCAAGCTGTTCAACAGGCTAGCTTGGAAAGAGCTGGTTTCCAGTTTGTGGGTATCATATAGGACCTGGGGGAACAACAGTCACGACTGAACTGTTAGCTCAGAGTTGAAGAGCTTTGAGAAGTCAGCTTAAGCAAAAAGAAACTTGCTTAGTCCTTATCAAATTACCAATGTCATGAATTAAACTGAGAAGTAAGATGGCAGTCTATAATAAGGCTAACAGCAGGGCTTAAAAATTAGAGTAATTAAAGAAGTATACTTTACCTGATGTTATTCACTTCCTTAATAAAAGGGAAATAAGGACAAAGGTATATAATAGGATTTATTCCTCATGCCCGCACAGTACTTTGATTTGAGCAGTTGCAATACCGTGCCTGCCACATACTCTGCTCATACCCATAGAGTTTCATTCCTCCAACTCCCACACAAGCCATTTTATCACACCTTTAATGTAAAACCTTAGTGGTCTTTCATTGCACGAAAGGCCTTATCCATAAATGGAATCACTGGAATCCTATGGGTTCAGCCACTATTAAATGATGATTATCCTAACAGGATAGTTACTTCATCAGATGAGTAATATAAGATGTATGTTTCAAAGAACCACAGGAAATAATTTCGAAGAGGTCTATTTCTTGTGGAGATTTCAATACCTGTATCAAAAGGTTAAAGATGTCACTGCCCTGCATGTAATACTGTATGTTAGTTATTATGGTCACTAGTGTATTTTTCCCATGATGCAGTTTCAAGTACAGGTTTTTATATATAACCATGAATGGTTATTTTTATTTTTTTACATTCTGAAGTGATACAAGTTCTTAGCATTTGTTGGTCTGTCTCCTGTGGGGTTTTTTTGTTTGTTTTCCTCTGCTGTTATACTCAGACATGTAAATGTAGCCATTTTACAACGTGTAAAGCAATTTGTGCATTATCTGAATCTTTCTAGTCAATTTGGTAATAGTCAATTTTGTAATAAAATAAAGATTTGTATTTTTTTTCTATAAATAGTCTTCCATAGTTTATTATACAGTCTTTGTAGCGTTACAAAAATCTTGTCTTTCATGGTGACTTCTTGCAAAAAAGTTGCTGTGGTACTTTCATCCTTCTGCTTAATATCCCCATTGGGCTTGAACTTGAAATTCTACAAAATCAAGTTACTTTAATTCAACACTGAAAAACAACTGCTTTATGATACCCCAAAGTTGCTTGATTGTGTCCTATAATGACGCCCTAGCTGGGAAACTGTTTGCGAAGCCCAGCTCCTGGCAGGAGGGCATAGTGGGCACTGCCTGGCGCAGGAGCAGCGCGGGGAGGTGGATCCTGGGTTAGCAAGCACGGGGGAGTTAAGCTCTGCAGCACAGAGCTTTGGTGCCGAACTCCTTTTGTGCATTCATCTTCTTGCCATTCCTTCAATCCAGGCCAGCCCTTGTATTTGGGAATGCGTTAAATCCATGCCTGTGGTCCCTTTCCCTCTGTATAATCCTAGTGACCGCAGTGAATGCTAATGTTAGGAGGCTTTCTGCATCCATAGCGCAGACTGAACACTCTCCAGCGTGCACAGTACTGAGGTCTCCAGGGATGGGAGACATTTCTCTGCCACTATGACAAGATAAAATCAGTTTAAAGTTTTGAGGAAGGATGAAAATAGTTTGAACCTGTGCAGGATCAAAAGAAATGATGTATATAAAAAAAAAGTCATCCACCCAGCACTGTGACTGACAGACTGATGGGTACGCAAAGAGGAAATCTGACAGTTATCAAAACCATGCTGTCTTTGCCAAGTCAAGGCTGCCTCCGGCTGAGTGAATGATGGTGTAAGAAAAATCATATAGCACTATGTGAGAATGTTGCTTTTCTGAAAATCATATTGCAATGTGTGCTTTAGAGTGACTGTAGTTTGTGCTGCTGACACTAATCCGACAGCCGGGAGCACCGGGTCCCAGAGCCCGGGGAGGGTGGGCTGGGAGACTGTAAGTGCTCACCCGATCCCCGGGGAGCTTGGGCAGCTCATGCTGAGGTGCAAGACTGTGTGGGGAGATCTACCCAAGCTGCTACAACAATAATATACACTAAGTCTCCTCTTATAGTATTATAAACCAATATTACTCCATTAAAGCCAATGGAGTTGTGCCAATATGAAACAAGTGTTAACAGAAAGTCGGGACTACTGTTCAATTCCAGGCATATCACATTGCTCACAAATGCTCCAAAGATTTAACTTTTAAAGACAACCAAAGAGAAGAGGTGTTATCTAGTTGAACTGACCTTGACAGCCTAGTTACCCGCTATTGCGAAATCCTTTATTGCTTCTGTGTAGTAAATCACAGGTTCATGCTTACTGGACTGCTTATTATTTTCACTATTTAAATTTAGTGGACCCAAAGATCTACACAAGCGTTGCTCTGAGTAAGGTGTTGACCAACTCTATATGAGCTGAAGTACAAATATGTGCTGTCTTCTGGGTTTCTAAAACAATAACCACTGACCTGGAAAATTTTGTTCCGGAAGCTTTGTAGATTTTCAAGTTCCTGAAGTTTTCAAAGAACTTAATTAATCTGCTACCTCAAAGGAAATGTCCAAAGCAATTCACCTAGGAAATAGGTAATTATCAAACTACACAGATAATGAATGACCAAGACAGACTTTCACATTAAGAAACCCATGTGGCTTTCTTTTTCTCGTATTTCAGA
This sequence comes from Fulmarus glacialis, assembly GCF_000690835.1. NCBI lineage: Eukaryota > Metazoa > Chordata > Aves > Procellariiformes > Procellariidae > Fulmarus > Fulmarus glacialis. Next base: position 6,160 of record NW_009217011.1, on the reverse strand, counting down.
AGTAGGAAAAACAGCATGATGCTTCTGAGGTTAATAAATGCCTATGAAACCTTTTGCCTATGGTCAGCTGGATGAATTCAGTTCACTTCCTTGCCTCTTTGAAATGATTTGCTCATTCAGAATTACTTATTAAAAAGACAATGACAACACTACTTCCCTCTTATCGTTTCCTACAGTTACTCCTCCGAGGAAGATAGTTGGATCGTAAAACGAATGGAATTAATTGGCCTCCACATTAACTTTCTCAACAAGGAAGTGAACGAGGTTTACATATCGAAAAGGAGGTTAATTCTGTTCAGGCTTTAGGCATGTTAGTGGGAATGATATAGACAACATTGGAGCCAACTAATCTGCGCTTTTTTTACGAATAAAGAATGCCAGTTTTCAGGACTGACAATCTGGCATTTTTCATATATGTTCTGTTCATTATAAGCTGGCTATTATACAGTATGCTCTGAGTCAGTCTCTGCATACACCTTTCAGTGCTATGATTAGATGACAGATAATGTGGTCTAGTTTGGCTTCTTCCACACTGAGAGAGAAGGTTCTTTGTTCTCAGCGACTAGAGGTAGAATTCCTGTCTGTGTCAGTGCTGATGGGGCAAAATAACCCAAGCTCTGAAAAATTAATTCTGCAAAATGTTCATAGCTAAAGTTCATTTCAGAACAAATTTTAGGAGAACAACTCAGGACATGCTTAATTTTAAATACGTGAAATATCATCTTGACCTCAGTGGGACTGCATGGGGGGGGGGGGGTGTTAATGCGTTATCACTTTTTATAAAAGGAGAAAGTTTAACAATTTCCAGTATGTCTTTTGTGGCACACATATCCAAAATTCATGTAAGGGTTGTAGCTTGAGAAGAAAAAGCTGCCTTTTTAGTTCAGATAATTGAAACAAAGGGCCTATTGAGGTTGAAACTACAAGCAGTCTCATTAATCTCTTACCCTGGATGCATGTGTTGTTCTGATAACTTGTGGATTGATATACCATTGTGTGGGTGGCTACATTCAAATGTTTTTTATGTGTCCTTCCAGGCATGGCTTGGGAAAAAATAAGGATATTACATTACGAAACTGAGCATTATGCTTATGCACTTACATTTATTCTTGGGTATTTCTGAGAATCAGCTTTCAAGAGAGTAAAAAACACAGAGATGCTAAATTGTTTTGTCACAGAAACAGCACACGTCCTGACCTTTCCGGCGATACTGCTGACCCTCTGCTCTCTGGTACTGTAGCTCAGGGCTGCAGTCCCACTGCCTCAAATCCCTTTCACACACCCAGGTATAAACCAAGAACACATTGGTTGACACTGAGAAATGCAAACTAACATGAAACTGGTATCAGCCACTACAGAATCAGTTCTTTGGGCAGGAAAGTGTAACTGGTATGGATGGAGACCACACTTGGGATCTGGTTCAACGTTACAGTGTACTTTTTCCAAGACAGACCAACTCTCTGTGTGAATATTACTGTTCACTTCTTTCTTGTCTGTTTATCCAGAAGTGCATTAATGCCTCGTACAATACCTATCTGGACCTTAACTTCTATATTCCTATATTCTTCTTTGCTAGGAGAGGAAGGACTACATCGACTTTCAACTCTTGTCCATAGCTTTTGTCTCAGCTGTACAATCAGTAGCCTGTGGCTTTGGAACAACATAAAAAGTTAAACTTAAGCTATAGTATTTGGATCCAGAAGGAGTTCTAGAAATCTTTACATTGCGGGGTTTGGATGGAGCTGAACATTTATGGAGCAATCCTCCTCCTGACAAGCAAAGCAACAATGAGACTTCTTTACGAGACAAAATACTTTTCTCCAAGGGACAATGTCAAAACAAGTGTGGAATGGAATGCATTTTATAATCAGGGTAAATTATACTTTGCTTTCTTGGGCATGTTCCTCTTGACAAGTTCGAACTCTTTGCCTCTAATTGTTAAGTGTGTTGAATGACCTCCAGGCACCGCGTGTCGGAGAAGGGAAGGCAGTGGAGGCAGCTGGCAGGGAGCACAACAGGGCAATAAAGGGGAACTCTGAGTACGAGAGTTATTCCTTAGTCTTCCCAAATTGGTATGCACGTTTATGATACTTTACCCTCTGCTATCAACTTAGGTGCCCAGAAACTTGATAGTAAATCAAACAAATCACATCTGATTCATCCAGCTATTGAACTGTGTTCCACGTAAAAATGGGAGATAGGAGAGAAGCAGGGGAATGGCGCAGGTCTTGCTTGCCTTGAACTAAAGGGTACCCTCGCTGTCAGAGGGACTTCCAGCAGCACAGAGTTGGCTCAAGGTGAAGAAAGGAAAAATGTTCTCTAAATTTAATGGAAATAATGGAAGGAAGTCTTTGAAAAACTCATACCTCAGGCAGTATGGGTTGCACTTATCTAGACTTTAAAGTTCCCACAAAAAAGCCCTTGTTGTTATCTCAGTTTTACCAACGGAAATCACAAATAGTTTTGCAGATGAGGTGAATGCCTGAATCAAGCTTAGTCCTACTTGGTTCAGGACAAAGGTACCCACATATCTGATCAGGGGCCAGCCAAGAGCCAGCTCAATCCGTGAGCAAAGGCCATCCTCAGTCCCAAAACCAGGAGCTGCTTTGGTGGCTTTGCAGGAACATTCAACCACAGGCTGCAGATACTCAACTGCACTTTGTCAACACACTAGTTATGTTGAAGGTGCAAGTTGATAGGATTAAACTGACTGTCCTACCATAAAGCACAGGAGAAGGCCTCAGCTAGGATCCAAATTTTAGTCATTTCGAATGGGACCTGCAGAGCATAAGTAGAATAAGGAAGACTTTGGGAGCAAGGTTCTGGGCAGGAAGACATGAAGATAGTTTGGTTCACACACATCTTTTGCTCGGTTCAGGAGATGCCAAGATTTGGTACTCCAGAACGATCCTGTCTTCCCTCTGGCTATGTTTGAAAGTCAGAGTAATAGAAAAGAAAAGCTTTAAATAAACATTGTTCCTTGTGACACACACATTCAGTATCTCATTTCAATGCAAGTGAAAAGCTTCAAAGCACATTCCGCTAAAAAAGAGAGCAGAACAGGAGGTATCTTGTACACAGTCACTGTACACACTGATATAATTTTCTCAAGTAATTGGACACCCTGGACATATTATTAGATTCTTATTGGAAGCTTCCACTGTAGCTTCTGCCTTTTAATAAGTGTACAAGAGGTTGGAATGCCACAGAAAGGTGTTTTTAATCATTAAAGACTAAACCCCAGAGCATCTTGGATTTTCTACCTAATGGAAGCAAGTTGTGCAACTTGTAGAATTGTGAAATCTTTAAATAACTTCAAAGAAGACAAAATTAACCGCTAGGTTTTTTTAAAAAATACTTCACATATTTGAATTGCTAATGTTATTTGATCCACAGCAATATACATTTACTGTATTAAATAGCATACTAATTCTAGGTGTTAACTATAATTTCTAGCTTTGAAAAAAATAGAATTTTTTCTGCTTTAAAATTAAATTGAAACCAATGTTCCGTTTAAATATTTTTACAGGATGAAACAGAAATGTATTTTCTCATAAGCGTGTTTCACTGATGACATTTTTCAAAAATCACAGTGAATGAAACATTTGTGTGTGTGTGTGTGTATAAAAAATTCAAAAGCCTATAATGAAGCATGGATAACATCTCTAAAAATACTTAGAAAAAACTGAGGGCATTTTCTGGCATTTTCCAAGCAAGGCTAGTGACCAAATAAAATTCTTTATGAAATGGAGTTTCTGCTAAAAAATTTCACTTTTACATTTTAATGCAAATTATTCATCGGTAAATGAGGAAGAGATTACTTGTGAGGTGATAAGTAAAGGAATTTGGGGGTGTTTGTTTTTAGTAAGGGAGGTATACAACAGTGTCTGACATTGAGCTTTGAAGAACATGGACAAATCATTGGAGGAATAGAAATTTGTTAGATAACACAAAATAATGCTGGGTTGTCATCAAGGATCTAGATAACAAGGATCCAAGTACACTTTGCTATTAATGGGAACCAGCTCAATTCAATTCAAAACAGTACTCCATACAAATGTTCAATAAACATGATTATCCATTCCAAAGCTTGCATAAAAGAAAGGAATGTTAATGAGACTAAGAACAACTGTATTATTTTTTCTCACCAACTCCCAGAAAAGAGGGAAATTGAAAGATATGTTACTCAAAACATATCATGGGAATTTGGCTCCGTAAGATATCAGGCTTTTCCTAAGAAAATTTAGTATTTCAAAGTTCACATCTAAGTGCTTTCTCTTGAAAGGACTGATAAGAAGTGCAGACTGAGGGAAACATTTGCAGTGAAGTGAAATATTGCTTTATCAGCTTTATTAAATCCAGAAGCAGTGCTGCATCTTTGTGGAGGCTTCTGCTCAACCTACCTGTTAAATACCTATTTACATGCGGATTGAAAAAGACATTGCAGGGAGAGACAGTGCAGTAGAGTTACAAGAAGAATGCAGGCTCTTAATTGCAAGGATATTTATTTTTTTTGAGGCCTCTTTATAAACGATATTTTTATCATTGATTTAGACATCTGGGGCTTCAATGACATTAGCTGCAGCCTCTTCTGAAAATGGAAAGAAGCCATTCACACCGATTCAAAAGAATAGATAGGGTAGTTTTGTGAAGTTTTTTAGGTGTGGTTAGCTAACCTGCAATAAAAGCCCTGTGGAGATTGCACCCCAAGGGAACTTTGTGGGTTCACAGACTAATTATGGGCTGTTGTCCTCCACCTCTCTCATGACCGTGTATCCTGATCTCTCTCAACCATGAGACTTTGATCCAGACAAAAACATTTTTTGCAGGGTTGGTTTTAGTATGATCAGAGAGCTGCTCTGACTCACCTCTTGGCTACAGAATTGCTGGAGTCAACAGCAGGAAAGTGGCGTGAATGTGTATCTGGGCGATGAGAGCACGGAGCTGGAAAGGGCAAGACCACTCTTCCTGAGCTGCAGCATAGCTTATATTAGTCAAAGGAACCGTGTAACTGTACCTGTAGCTGCACAGATCGACCTAGGGAGTGATTCTCAAGATCACCCTTAAGAGAAATATGGGTGCTGAACCATTTAGTTTGAAATGCAGATCCTCAGGTTCTTAAATATTTAGGTGAAATTAAGGCACCTAAATCCAGGAGGATTTTTTTTTTCCTAAATGCCAAAGTTTCACTTTGGATAAGCAAGAACCTCTCAGGAACTTCCCTTCTGTTTTGAACAAATCAGAAAAGAAGAACGAATTGCAAAAGATATCCTTGTTGCTGAACCACGGCAAAACAAAATTCCAGCAAAGGGGCACACTCAGCGGGAAGTCTGGCAACTAATGCATGGGAAGATGCGCTTCAGGACATTTTCCAGGAAGCAGGGTAGCTTCAAATAGAGTTGATTCATAACTCTTGCAAAGCTTTTCTTGCCCAAAGGCAGAATTGAAAGAGAAACTAGATCAGCTCATTGCTTGAGGAATCAAAGAGTTAGCTGTGAGCCAAAGACATGCAGATATTCAGCATTCACTGCGGGGGGGCGCGGGGGGAGTTTTATTTATGTGTAGATACAAATGAATGGGAATGGAATAAGTATTTAAAAATAGCATATTATACTACCTGCGGGTGGAGGTGTTCAGGGAGGGATATGGCTGATGCCAAATATTTGATCTGTGCTTTGATCCAACAACAGGGTTCTGGCAGGTGCCCTTAGAAAAACAGAGCACACATTTTTCTGCATATTCAGTAGCCCCTCGGGAAGCCACCATTTCCTCCGAGCCCCTCTTGGGTTGTGATTGGCACCCAGTGTGCTTCGCTGGAAAAGGCAACAGATTTTTGAGGACATGAAGAGTATTGTGCTATATATAGAAGTCAGGGATCCAGGGAAAAACAATAGAAGGAGCAACTGGCAGTTCTGGGGAAAATCAGAGCTCCTGGGCAAATAAACAAAGGTGTGAATTCTGCGTAATGGAAATAACAGGCTCACAAGGGAAGTTAAAGTAGAGGGTGTTCAGACAGATCACACGGCAATCACTAACACGCCTGTCTCAACAGACAGAGATCAGGTACAAGAATGATGGGGATTATGAAAGGAAATGGATATTGTGTTTGGCTGCCTGGGCCGGCGGCCTGAGCGCTCGTGTTGGGGCACAGCCGGCGAGC
>NW_009217010.1:0-2110 GCF_000690835.1 Fulmarus glacialis | reverse complement strand
GTCTGCCCCAGGGCCACTGCCGGTCCCTGTGCTGGAGGTCAGCATCCCCAGTACCATGAGATGGAGGGGAAGGGGGGTAGCAGGGCTGCCGTCAGACACCTGCGGTGGCTCAGCTGTCCCCGAGCTCCTCCGAACTCACCCAGGCAGATCTGCAGGGCCATTTCCCCCAAGAACGATGCCTCCTGGATGGAGGGCTGTGCTGCCTGCGCAGGCAGCCGTGGGCTGGTTCTGCCTGGGCTGCTAATGGAGCAGGAGTGGGATCTGCGGTTACCCTGGTGCTGGACCGGGGCCGAGGGGACCAAACTCCCGGTGAGCCAAGTCCTGTGGCTTTGGGTTGGGACTTGGTGTCTGCCCGCGGTGCCCCGTGGAGTCACGACCGTGCCGCCTCCTCCCTCGCACCCTGCTCCGTGCACCCCGCCTGCGCCCGCGCCTTGCAGAAACCCCCTTTGCCTGAGCAAAACCCCCTTCGCTGGCAGCGAAGGACGGGGTTGGGGATGCACAGCTTCTCGCTGCCGGCCGTGCTCCTGCCCTTTAATCGCACGCCGGGACCGGGTGTAGTAACCTGGAAGGAAGTGGTTTGTGGAATGGTGGCAGTGATGAGCTGGTTCAGAAATGTGGCTATGGCTTGAGGTTTTTGCTCTGGAAAGCTGACTAATTTCCACCAGAAGCGAGGCCACAAGAAAAAAAAACATCTCAAGAAACGCCTGTGCCACTAACCTTTTGAGAGAGACCTTTGAGAGAGGCCGAGGGGCTTGGTGGCGTGGGAGTGCCCGGAGCAGTCAGCACCCCTGCGTCACTCCACACTGCCAGCCCCAGCGCTGGGTGACACAGAGAGGCCTCCTCAGGGGTGTCCGTGCTGGGGGTATAAAGTCTTTAGTCCTCCTTGTTTGTCTTATATCAGAGCAAAGCTGGGTGCTGGAGCACTTCCCCAGCCAGCACGTGCTGCCCGCGGCCCCGGTCCTGTCCCTCAGCCGCTGTCACGGGGCTGGGGAAAACACGGAGACCCTGGGAATCGCTCCCGTCCCGGAGAGCTGAGCCTGGGGCCACCCAAAACCTCCCTCCCCCGGGTCCGTGACGCAGCGTGCAAAGTCTGGTTTTACTTTTCAGGGTTGATTTCCTGAAATGCTTTATTTTACAGCCTGCCAACATTATCTGCTAGCACACAAAACCCCCTTGTTAGAATTTTGGATTTTGTTTTGTTTTTTCTTTTTCTTTTTAATAGAAGATCCTGATATAAAAGTACCAGGAAAACATGAGAAAGTTAACGAGCGTTTTCTTCTGCATTCCCGCAGTCGCTGCTGTGCCATCAGCCCTGGCTCTCCGTCTCGAGCTGGACATTGTGGTTTCTTGACACTTGCAGATTAAATGGCCACGTCGTGGCTCTCCCAATTCTTGAGCTGGAAGCTGGAAACCCGTCTGCTGGGGGCTCTGGGGAGGTGGCGAGCACCTCGGGAGGGGAGAACGGGCTGGTTCCCTCGGCTGCCGCGCTGGGTCTGTTCCAGTGGCACAGACACCTGCAAATGATCTTTGCCATGAAGAGGGCGTCTAAAAAAAGGACGATGCTCGCTGAGATGATGTTTTTCCTGGAGCTTGTGCAGAGAAGGGGAGTGTATAAGGGAGCTCTAAAAGGCCCCCAGTGATATCTTCCCAAGGCTCAAAACGCGGGCCCTAACAGCAGATGTGGCCCCGCTCATTTCTTTCCTTGGTGCAATTTAGTTTCTTGGGTGGCAGGATGCAATTTGTGTTTGAGTTTGGCTTTCTAGTGAAACTCTTGGCTTGTCACTCTCAAGGCACAACACGCTCCTTAAATAGCAGGCTACATTTCTCCACCTAGCCTAAAAAAAATAAAATACTCCTCTGCCAAATGAAAGGACATATTCCAGTATTCTTTGTTGTTGCAACAAATTGGGTGGATACTGTCAGACTTCTGTATTCTGGGAATACTTCCAGAGCCTCTCTTTGTGTGCAAGTCGGTTACCATGTAATTGTCAACTTAAATTGCAGTGTTGGATAACTCAGCCTCGGCTGTAAGATAATCTGCCTCTCCTGCGAGGCAGCGCCAGGGCTGCGAGCGGTGAGAGGGCTCTGCAGAGCCCGGGCTCTGCCCGAG
>NW_009217009.1:0-1195 GCF_000690835.1 Fulmarus glacialis | reverse complement strand
ATATATATACAGACCTACTCTGAACATTTTAAATTGATATTAGTTGTTTAGATACATAGACATTAAAAAACTAGACTGTGAAAAATATTTGTAGGATCCTAAAAATCCTCTTAAACTAACATGCAGATATAAAGTCAGGAGCATATTAAAACCTTGTAAAGGTTTATGAACAGGAAATGAGGTTGTTCATAGAACTGCAAAACCTCTTCTCACTTAGTGCTCATCTTCTTTATGCCTCTGTTCCCAAGAAAAATCTTCAGGACTACTTGAAAAACAAACAAACAAAAAGATATATATGAGGAGAGCAGAAAAAAAAAGCCTGTTGGTGGATTTTCCTTTGGAATGAAACTAAAACTCAGGGGGAACCTGCAGGGACTGATACGATTCTAACCCTTTAGAAAAAGGAAAAAAATACTGTAGTATTTAGATCATGAACTTTTTTCATCATTCTGAGAAGTTGCTATAGATTTATAAATGCTGAATTTTTCAGTAAACATGTTTTATGTGCAGTAATAACATGTAGTTAAAATATTTTCAGGATATGCAGATCCATAAGCCTTTAAAATATTTTTTTTTTATGTACGTTATGTTAGAGGAAAATATATATCATGCCAGATCCAACATCCTGAGAGAGGTGAGGCTGCTGCCACCCCATGTCCCCAGGTCCAACCACTAGTGAGGCTGAAGATGTATTTCCAGCAGGTACACGTACACAGGGCACATATACACCACATATTTACAGATATACACAGGTGGTGGCACAGATCACAGATGGACACACACATCACACACAATCACTGACAGCACCAATGACCTCATCATGCTCCCCTCTCTGGCTGAGCAGGATGGAGATAGTGAAAATACATATATTTATGTATAAGGTGGATCCCTCCAGCTACCGAGTTCAGACCGTCAGTCTGCCCAGTAGCTGTCCTTGGATCCCAGTCTCCCCAGTTGTTGGCTTCCCAGGTCCTGACAGCCAGACAAGTGTACTAAGAGGAAAAATATTTATATTCAACTGGCTTTTTTTTCCCCTTAGCTCTTCCTTTTCCCTCACTTGTTCTTCCCCAAATCACCTAAACCCCTCCTTTCTCTGCTTTTGGTTCCTCCCCTAAACATCCCATAATAAGTTCTGTGCAATCATGAACTGCTCTTCCCTTGCATCCCATAATCATAGAATCGTAGAATCATAGAA
>NW_009217008.1:15452-26195 GCF_000690835.1 Fulmarus glacialis | reverse complement strand
GAGAGCTTTTCACTTGGGGACATAATGAAGAGGATGCAAAATTTAATAATCATAAACAATAAGCAAATAAGCAGATTGAGTTGATGGGTGGCTTCAGCAACAGTTGGTTCTCCACGAAGCCTGTGGCCACAGCGGCGTGGTTGGCTCTGGCTGGAGCAGAGGTTGGTGCCTCCCATCGCTGCCTCGTCTTGGGGAAGCTGGGATGCACCCATAGCTGCTGCACGTTCACGCGAGTTGTGGGATGTAGGAGGCATTGCAACATGCTTGTGTCTTCTTCAGAAGAAGGGAAGGGCTGGAGGAGATGCCCTTTCTGTGGAGCATGTGGACCTCCCTTCCCAAGACACGTGCATGCTGGAGACATCAAAGCTGCCATGCCCCACTCCTTGGACAGGGAGATTATAAAGGCAGGGTTGCTTATCCCAACATCCAGTTGATGTTGGATATTTAGACCTTGAATCTTTCCTCCCATAGTCCTGGGCCTTATTTGCTGTCTCCACTTGTTGCCGTTGGTGGGACTGCGGTGGTGTGTGAAGTTGAGCATGGACGTTGGTCTTGGTTTTGGGCTGGGGTCAGCGGTCTGGGCTCTACCGCCACGGAAATTGCTTTGCTAGTCTCTGAAATATGCATGTGCTGGTGGGATACCAAAATGATGGACATGGGTCATCTCCTGGAATGCGGGTTTTGTACACCGACACTATTGAGTGTGTAAATGCACATGGAGATGCCGGGCAAGCTGCATGATGGCTTTTCTGAGTTACCTGGGTTTTACTTATTTGAGTCTCTGTTGCTCCCAAAATGAGCAGTGTAAGACGTGGCAGAAAAAAGAGGTTAAGTAGGGAAAATCCTCCTCCGTACTCTTTGAAAGTGCAACTGCAAAGAAGTTTCTTACTGAGAGAGGTGTATTTGGGGAAGGATGCCACACTGCGGGTACGAGTTGTGTAGAAGTGATATTAGCAGGTTAGACTCTGTACCCCTACTTAAACCACCTCTGTACCTATACAGAAAATTTTTTTGCTCTACATTTTTTAGGTTTTTCTGGCAATTGAATGGCAGTTAGATCAGGTTCATTGAGCGGTCTGTGAGCGCCCGTGCCAGCATGCTGGAAGCCTTTGCTCCGACTGGGATGCTGCGTTGGGGGGGTCCGGGGGGCGGAGGCAGCGTGCGGGGGGCTGTGCCTCCCCTGAACCCCCGTGCTTGTGCCTTCAGGGCGTGGGTGGTCCCGGTGACTCTTGGACGAGGCCAGGGCAGAGTTTCAGGCTCCTGCCAGGCGATGAGACTTTGGTTGATGGAGTTGTGCTGCCTCCGGAGAAGCTGGAGGCCGTGCGGCCCGTTTGGGGTGAAATTGCGGAGCTCTGGGTCAGCCTGGCAGGGCTGGCAGGAGGGGGGCTGCGCGTGCCCCCGCGGCTGTCCCCGCGCGAAGGGCCTGGGGCAGCTGTGCGTGATGCTTTTCGGTGGTGGGACCGGTGTCGGCGTGCCAGTTCCTCTGCTAAGGCAGCTCTTCTCGGGAGTCTGTCTCCTCTGTCTTTATTTCTCTCACCTGTATCGCCAAGGCACTCGTCAGCGTGCGCTCAGGAAGGTGTAGCCGGTGTACTGAACCTGCAAAGATTTAATTATATAGGCAAGGCCTTCTTTGCTTGTAATTTACAGTACTCCTGTTTTCTTTTGCCTCTCTGTTTGGCTGGCGTAATGTGAAAAGTAAGGCTGGAAGTAGAGAAGTGGCGACTGGAGATTTTGCCTGCGCCGATACGGGGCTGGCCCAGGGAAACGCGGCAGAGGCTGGGGGCTGCGGGGCCTCCAGCAGTCGCCGTATATGTGAGGGATCAATACGTGTGTGTACGTGTTTATGCATATGGACGTGTCTGAGAGGCTCGTCGACAGAGAGTGCAGATCTCGGGTGGGTCTGGGGTGCTGCGTGGCTGTTGGGTCCAAACCAGCCAGGGGCTCAGCACCGCTTGGGTCAGATAACACAGGAGCTCAGGGAGCCATCGGGGTCCTCTACTGTTTTAGAAATTAGGGATGTTATCACGCAAGGTTCAGCGTCTCAGCAACTGATAGAAGTGAGAACAGCCGTGCTTGTCAGGCCTTTCCATCGGCAGTGAGCTGGGCAAGGCTCTGGCTCGGCAGCTGCGACGGGCCAGACGTGGTCATGTCCTGGTGCGGGTGCCCCGATGGCACCGCCGTGTTTCCAGGGTCTTCAGGTTTTAATACTTGTTGTGATTTCTTACTAGATACACTCAGGCAGCAAGTAATTTTTTGAAAGTTAATTTTTTACTCTGTGTGGGTGTAGGTATCCTTTCCCACCCAAAAATAGCAGCAGAAGTGAGTTTTCAGAAAAAGTTGGGTGTGCTTGCGTTGAAGGCCCGTCATTTAGGTTCTGCTTCCAGTATGTTCAGAACAATTTTAGTACAAGTATTTAATTGCTTTAGACCTATTTTTAGAAGTATTAAACCTCAGTTTTCAAAACTCTGCAACCAAAGCCAACAGCTCTGCCGGTGCGGGAGAGCCGGGAGGGGAACCTGGAGGAAAACCCGAAGCGACGTGGGTTGACCCCGTTGGGAGCAGAGCGTGGTCGTGGTCCTTGGCCAGGGCTCGGGGCGCTGCGGAGCCTTTGGGGTTGAAATTGAGTTGTCCGTATTTTGGTGAGGTTTTTTTATTACTATTCTAATTACTTGGCCAATGAGGGGAGAATGCATGAAATCCTATTTCAGCAGATTTGTACAATTTCTTATATTAAGTCTGCAGACTGTTGGATGTAGTTTGGAAACTGAGCTGAGAGCATCCCGGTGTACAGCGTGCAGACGGCCCCGGTAGGTCCCTAGCTTGAAACCCAAGAACAGCTACTGTTTTCTGGGTGTAAATCTGCCACTTGAGCTCTGATGCGCTTTAGTCTGTGGGCTGCAAATCCTGAGCTGTTACCAGCATTTGTGATACTTGTGATTTTGAGGGTGGGAAGGGAGGCTTGTAAGGACACAGAGTAATTATTTGCTGCAAACAAAATACCTTTTTGAATTTCTGTATGCATTTTTGAAACCTGTGTAGGGAGGCAGAGCTGGATTTGGATCGGGCTGGTAGCAGAGGGGATCTGAAAATCCCCTTGGGAATCAGCGGGATTTCTCTTCGCAATCAGGTGATGCTGTCGACAGAAGCCCACGTCGGGCTCTCGAGATGCTCAAGTGCATCCTTGGGACGACAGTGGCGGCCGCAGCACTGGGGGACGGTGGTTGGGACCCGGCAGTCGGGGGCCCTGGGGTTGCCGGGTGGGTGCTTGGCGGTGGGCACGAGCTGGTGGGACCGGTGTGGGCTGGCAGGGCTGGAGATGAACTTCGCCAGCGAGGGAATTAATAATTGAACACCAGGAAGAGTGTCCCCGGGTGTGTTTTGACTCTGTGTTTAGACTGCTTCTGGGCATGTTGCTTGGCTATCTGGTTATGGTTAATACCACTGAGGCATACTGCATATTAACTCCGAGGGAGGGGTATTTTTACCTTCTTACCCATTTTATTTTGGTTGGTTGGTGGTAACTGCAGTTAGAATTAGCATTTCTCCTTAATCGGATTTGTTAGGACTCTGCGAGAGAGACAGCCTTGGAGGGGGACCCGCTCTGCTGCGAGCTGGGGAGGACGCTGGGCGAGAAATGAAAAATGCAAATTTATCCAAATAAATTGCATTAGGTGGAGGCAAAATACATCCGGAGCAAGTTTGCAAGGTCCAAGTTGTATCGCACGTGGTCTGAGAGCAGCGATGCAATTCCTGCTCCTGGAAGTGGCTTGGAGACATTGGAGGGATGTAGGCATGAGTCCACTGGAGCATCCTCGGTGGAAATGGTGGTGCCATTCGTAAATGAGAAAAAACACCCCCAAATCAAGAAAAAATAAGAGACCCTTTTCCTGAAACCTTGCATGTATTTAATTTCCCGCCCCCCCCCGCCGCCTTAGTCTTACTTGGTTTAGTTGCTGAAAAATAGATTCACTGAGAATGCTCCATTTGCTTTTGGTTTCTGATAACATCGAGGAGATAGCAGTGACACATTGTGAATGTTTGTTTGTCTGACTCGTAAATGTTTGTGCTTTCCTCCTTTTATGGAGAGCTCTGTGGGCTTCCTACTCCAGCATAAACAGTGTTTGTGATTGTAGTTCATTATGTGATATTTAAAATGTATAAAATGAAATGTTCCTGTCTACTTTAAGCAGACATATGTCTACGTTTTACAAATTAACCTAATTAAATATATATGTAGAAATTTATGATATTCAGCTCCTAGCATAAGGTACGCAATTAGCATCCATGGAGCCAGGAAGGAATTTTCCATTTGTATCTTGACTTTTCCTCATAGGATGTGTGGTTTGGGTTTGCTTTTTTTTTATCTTCAATGCTTTAAATTTTGTTCTGCTTAGGAATTCACTTAGGGACCAGTCCTGCAGGGATTTAGGGTTGTGGTTAAATTTCCCTGGTAGCTTTGACTGAAGTCGGTAAAATGGTACCTAATGCCTGTACTTCAGCCTACCTCTTTGACTCTGCAGGACAGAAGGATTTTGTTCTGTTAAGAGACTATTATCATGAGCAAAATATCGTTCTGGAGGAAAAATGGCATTAGAATATTTACATTTTTCAAGCCTCTTCCTTCCTCCCACCCAAAAATAGCAAAAAAAAATTATCTGTCTCCTCTGGATTTATGTAATTTTCAAGTGTTCGACCAACGTTGTTTCCAAAACACTCAGTCCCTCCACCTTAACTCTCTCTATGGCAAAAGAGCCCTTACACAATAAATACAAGGAATATATTCCATTAATACATGCTTTCATTTAGAAATATTCTGGCACCAGGAATAATACATTTTAGTTTCTTTTCTGCCAAAGTGTTGTGTATTTTTTTAAAATATTTAAAGTTTGATCATGTTATAATAGTTTGTTATATAAATAATCATTTGGTCTATTTTGCATATCAACAGCTGAGTCCATTTTATTCACAAAAAGCCTTTTTTCCCCCCCATAAACATCCCCACTGTTCCATCCCAGAAGGTACTCTTTCTTAGCAAAACCAACTAAGTGAATGACGTTCCCAACTCAGCTATTTTAATGATCCCACAAACCCAAAAAAGCAGTAGGAAATTTTTCAAAAGCAAACTGCAGAAACTTTTTTTTTGGGACATCATAACTTTTAAACTTTTTGCCCAATTATTTTTCTTAGATTTTTTCAAGTAGACATTGCAGTGAGCTGTAAACTCGAAGAATTTGGGACTGTTCTTTCTTTCTGAAGATAGTTTAGGGGTTTCAAACGTGACCCAAAGCTGACTCGAAGAGCATCCCCCAGCGAAGCCGAGGACCCAGCAAACACGCTGGCTCCGTTACTAATTTCTGTGCGAGAACTATTAATAATTCTGCGTGGGGAAGGTGAGATGTTGGATCATAACCATTTTTCCCCTCTTGGACACCTCTACGAATCCATCCTCCAGTATTTTCCTTTGACTTTCTGTGTTGCCGCGTTACCCTGTCTCTCTATTTCAAGGCAGAGGGAATTTTGCTCTAAGCCATGGCTCCAGATCTGTCCCTTTCACGAGCTTCTGCTCCCGCGCTGTCTCAGGCTGAGGTTATTGGTTGCTCCTACCCTCCCTAGATGTTTTCATGCCCTCTCCCTTGTGGGGGATGCCTTTTTATATGAGGTTCTGAAGCCGTCAGCAGTTTTGGTTCCCATTCCTCCATCACCAGATGTTGAGTGGCGACTGGCTGCTTAAATTAGAAGAAGAAAACAGTATTGCAAACCCTTTTCTGGGTTTTCTTGTGAGCCTGCAGCCTTGCCAGCAATCTCTGCAAGGCAGGAACTGTCTTATACCCATCCCCTTTATAACTCCAGGTACGGGAAGATGATTTACTAATAATAGCTTTATTTTGCACTCTGGCAAGTATAGCATCCAGCTATTTCTTTCTCATGTCTGCTTCACAGTGCTCTGCCCACCCTTTGGAAGCTCCTCGTCGTACCTTGTCACCAGGACATGCTGCAGCCCTTCGTTATGTGGATTTTCAGTAGCCTGGTGCTACTGACCGCCGAGGCAATGATTTGGATAATTGCAGCGTCTGCAATTTATTTAGGCAAATAGGAGCGCGAAAAATATTTGCTTTCCCTTGCTTGTGGCGTTTATTTTTGGGGTTTAGCTTTGTGCTTTGGGAAGCAACGACCAGCCATCCTGCGTGCCCTTCTCCCTGCCCGTCCTTGGGGCACTGCTCCTCGGGCTGTCCGTGGACACCCTGCACGTGCCACGGGAGTTTCTCTCACTGGATCGCCCTTGTCGCCCTCCTTTGCATCCTTTCTTCCTGTTTTATTTCTGCAATCGCTTTCGAGGTGGGCACACCAGAACTGTGCACAGTGCTGTGGATGCAGCTTTATGCATCGGCACATTTGCTGTTTCTTTACTCATAATTAGTTGTTGCCTTGCTGGCTACCATTGAACGCCGTGCTGGTGCTGCTGGGGAAGTGCCCTCAGTGTCTCCTCAATTGATTTTGTGAACGCTAATGTCTAACTTAGATACCCTGATTTTGTGTATGTCGTCATTTTTCTCCCGGTGTATTGCTTTCTCCAAATCTTACTTGGTGCATGGAGCAGATGTCTGCGGGACCCCACTGTGATAACAAACTATTTCTGCTCTTTATTTTCCATCTTTTAATCAGTTGTTAATCAATGAGATGACTTCTTCCTTTATCCTGTGCATATGAAAGTATTGTGAGTGTACTTGCCATAAGAGCTGTCCTAGAGGAAACTTGTCTAAAGCTTTTTGGAAATCCAGGTATGCTGCACTGCTCACTCACCCTTTTCTGCTTGTGCATTGACTCTTGCCAACAGTCCTCATAGCTTAGTGAGTTATGACTACCTAAGAAGCGATATTGATTCCTGGTGTTTCTTTTTTATGTGTGAACACTGATTTTTAGTTTTATTTTTTAAATTACTGTTTATACTAATTTTTCTGCTACAAAAATGAAATTCTGTGGTTCGTAGTTCCTTGGATCTCTTCTGTAGCTCTTCTAAAATGGTGGGATCACATTCATTACTTTCTGGTTCTTAGGTAGTGAGGTTGATACCAGTGATTTTGTGTTAGCGAGGTAGTTTTCATAGCTTAATGCTTTCAGACTTGTGGATGGATACTGTCTGGCCCTGTAGATTCTTTTCTGCTGTAATTTTGCTAGGCAGGTCTGCATCTTTTTCTGGTGACCCTGCAGTTCGAGGCAGATACTGAGCTCATCCCTGATGAAGGAAGAGTCCGGGAGGGGAATTGCTGAGCCCTGGCACAAGTGAGCACTGGTGCAAAGAAGCTGAATTTTTATCCTGTGGTTGTATCTTTCTTCAGTGCTTGATTTATACCAGAATCTGGCAGACTTCTGGTGCTTGTGTGCTTGATTTTTTTTTTTTTAATTAGGTTTTATTCTTTCAGCGGCGTGTTTCTCAAAATCTTTTTCTGGATTGGCTTTTTACGGCTTTAAGTGTAGCTTCCTTGAGTTTACATTCTCGTAATTTTGATTTCTTTTTAAGAAATTTCTTTTCTTTCTTTTCTTTTTGTTTCTAATAGCCTTTTTCACTCTACTGTTAAACTATGCTTATTTGTTTAACAGGCTCCCTTTGGTAGGTGATAACCATCTTCTCCAAGCTCTCCACCTCACCTGCAAGCCCTTTTAGCTCCTCCATTAACACTCTTTTAACACATTTTCCTATTTAAGTATCCTTTTCTTCAGTTAAGTGTTAGCGTAATGGACTTTTTTTGTGTTCTGAAGACTTTCGGGTTTGGCTGCATGGTGGGCTCTACAGCAGGGCTGGGTTTTGGTGATTATCTCTTGAGTCACATCTCTGCTACCAGCCCCAGAGGGTACAGGAGCAGCAGGGCTGAGCGTGGGTTGAGGGGCTCCACAGAGCTGGTACCCCCATCCCTGGCAGCGCCTGGTTTCCTCCTGCCTGTCTCGGCACAGCAGAGCAGGACTCACGGACAGCTGCGTTCCCCGACGCGCCTTGGCTGAGGACTCGGTGCGGGGAGAGGTCCTACGTGGGACCTAGAGCATCATTTCTGCATCGAACCTGCTTTCACATTTGCAAGTCTCTGTGGGATTAACTGAATTCTCCTGTTACTGAAATTGTATTTTCTGCCTTGGCAGAGATCTGTAGCCTCTCTGGTGTTCCTTGACATTTTGAGCATCCTTCCGTGCTCACCGATGCTGTGGCTGTACTCTTGGCTTTCTCAGATGGGCTTCCAGTCCGTAAAGGTTCTCTGCTACCTACTGACACAATAATAATCACGTTTAATTTATTGGGTTGCACTTTGCTTCTCTGTCAACACAACTGCATCATTCCTGCATAATTTGGATATGGACTGTAATGCCTTGAGTCTTTTGTTTCCTACCTGAATTTTTATGAAGTTTTTCAGGGATACAGTACCTCATCAATAGAAAATGCTTCATTTAAACTGGATGTTCTCCTACCCTTGTTTGATTTTCTCTGGTGGCATCTGTTTTCATTTTCATTTTAATGGTGTCTGGCTTTCTTCTAGGGGCTCCGTCCCCTTTGGTGTAATCTCCTTCAGATCACGTCTGCAACCCTCTTAACCTGCCTGGCCGTGCAGGTGGGTCCTCATGGGATTTCACGAAAAGGCACCATGTGGGTCCTGAGTCTTACTTTTTCAGGATCTGTTGTCCTCTGTGTCATTCACAGGTGCTTTTTAGCAAAGGATGGTCTCTGCCATGAAATGAGAACCGTAGTCTGGGTTTAAAATTGGTCTGAAACTAGGATGTGGCTTGTGTTGTGCAGGACCCTGAGCTCCCCTCTCCTGCCTCCTCTCCCGCTGGCCACCCTCCTGCGTGAGCAGGCTGAGCTCATGCCTGAGCCGGGCAGCGCTGCGCTGGTGAGAATTAAAAAAGCAAAAAAGAAAAAAAAGGGGAATAATAAAAGGAAGAGATGACAGTTATCCTTGAGTTAGAAGTTATCAAGTGCAGCAAATTGATAAAGGAAGTTAAAAACACAAGGGAAAAAAATCTGTGACTGTCAGTGTAAGGAACAGTAAGAAAGTATTTGTGTTAGGAACAAAAGAAATTCTAATAATGGTTTGTGTAGACTTATCACGACTGAGGAGAGGTAAAATGCATAATAAAGCAGAAAAACTAGACATGTTTAATAAATATTGCTGTTCCCTATTTGTAAGGAGGAGGTATGATACACTTACAGCCCATGTGCAGAAGAGCTTCCAAGTCCAGCGTTAACCAGGGCGGGTGCTGAGCAGAGGCTGAGAGGTGGGAGCGTTTTCCAGCTGGCACGTGTGGATGATGTTCACTGGGGACTTCTGCAGGGTCTGGCCGTGGGTTTCCGTCTTTTTTTTCTCCTATAAGACTTGGATAAGGTGAGAATATTCCAGAAAAATTGGCCAATGCTGCTGTTGGACTGTCTTAGCCTGACATCAGTCTGGGGACGAGGACTGACAAAGCAAAGCAGTGCACAAAACATAGGGGAGGAGGTGATGGGAAAGTCAAATTGAATTTGTTCTTTAGCAGAAGTGGTGGAGGATGTGTCGTTTGCCGAGCTGGCAAAATGTCTGTTTTGGTGTCATGCACCAAAACACCCTCTGGTAGCATCAAGCTGGTGTGAAACAGGTTGTGAACGGGGTCTGGGATGACCACATGCATCACCGATGGCCCCATGGGGTCCAGCTCCACAGTGCTGGGGGCTAATGGTTGTGCTTGCAGATGGCCGAAGGGTTGGTGGAAATGGTAACAAGAGGTAACAAGAGAGTGTAGCTGTTCAAAGGGATTTAGACTATTGGTTAGCCTCCATCGGATGAACTTTGTTTGATACGGTGAATCATAGGATTCGAGCATCTGGAGGCGAGAGCTGGAGGGAGTGCTTTTGGGAGACCAGAGAAGGAGCAGAGATGCCAAACCAGGCTTTGGGGTGGGAATGGGACAACTGCTGCAGCATAAGCAATGACACTGAGTCTGTGGGAATGGGGTAATGCAAACCACGGGTGTGCAGAACAAGAGAGCTATGTGAGAACAGCTATTCTGTCTTCTCCTGTTGCTTATGCTTTAATACAATACCCCCATTTTCAGTTCTCTCATTTTTTTAAGAGATGTTGAAAAGTTGGAGAAGACACAGACCGTGTGAGTGGAGTGAAGCGATTCAAGGAGTCAAAGGACGTACTCATTGGTATTTGTCCCTAAACATTTGGGGATCGTGCACCATATTTTGGGAAACTCTCCCTGACAATAAGAGTCTGAAAAAAAAATCTCACGTGTTGATTTTTATCTTCATGGAGCCAGTACTCCATGGGTTTAAAAAAAAGAAAAAAAAGCAGGTACCAGAGCGCTTCGTTTTAGCAAACTGCGTAGCAAGAAACAATACCTGGAAGCTGGATCCAAACATTCAGATGACAAAATGAAGATGCAAAAAATATTCTTAAGAGTAGGAGGTGGAAATTTTGAACAGCAGGGGAGACTAGCTATTAGAACAAACTACCAAGGGAAACTGTGGACGCTGCATATCTCCATGCTGTTGCTTATTCTCTGCATCTATGGAATATGTGTTTCAGAGTTTTCTGGCAGAGCTTAGTAGTTAGACAGGGGAGAATTGCTGTTATGTTATAAAGAATGGCTATTCTGTGGTTTAAACAAAAGATCTCGCTTTCTGTCTCTCTTTTGGTATCCTGTTTCCCAGTGTCCAGTAGCAGATGGTTGGGGAAGGATTGTAAGGAACAGAGAAAATATGGAGTGAACCTCCCT
>NW_009217008.1:4491-15437 GCF_000690835.1 Fulmarus glacialis | reverse complement strand
CTGCTGAATGGACCCTAAATTACTCTCACTTCCGAACCCTAAGGGATGCTCCAAAACCTCTTCTGCCAACGTCGGACCATTGCATGTGCGCACACACACCCCGGCATAAGCCCTTGCATGGAACCAAAGTACTTGCAACTGGTCTTTTCCCCCTAGTAGAGATATAACTAATGAAATACATAGGTAATCTCCTGTAACATTGAGCACAAAAGGCTATTTGTTTACTTTTTCAGGCAGGAAATGATAATGAATAAGGTAGTTAGGGAACACATGGGATGCAGGCATTAATAATCTGCTTAATATTCCTAATGCAAGAGCGATAGGCAAAGCAGTGGAGAGAAGTGTGCCTAAAGCAATATATAAGAATATGGATTTTTCTCTGGAGTGCTTCGTGGTCTAGAGGAGACTTCATTCCCTCTCCCAGATACAAGGGGAACGTATTGTAGAAAAAATGGGAGGTATTTACGAACCGCTGTAGAGATCAGAGAGGAAATTTCCCCTGGTTAACTCTGAAATCAGGCAAAAAGCAGCAACTGAGCTGAGGTGGCTAAGTGAAGATGTAAACAGTATTAGAAGCAGTAAGCAGTAGGCTTTTAAAAAGTATAAACAGTCTGGTAAGGAGGAGGATAGGAAGATCTATTAAAATAAGCAGAAGGCAGTTAAAAGGATAATTAGGAAGGCAAAAAGAAATAGAGAAGATCTAATTGCTAAGAATATTTTGACTTCAAAGGGTTCTTTAGATATATTCAGAGCAGACAGAAGCTAGCAGAGGAAACTTGTCCACTGAAGACGATGATAGCAGTTGGAGGCAGGAGATACGGGAATAGCATATTTGTAAATGAGCTATTTAATGCCTCTGGAAGGCGTTTTATGCCTCTGGTAGGTGCTAGGCATACTTGTGTCCAGGACCCAGTTTGTGTCACATGCTGGGAGCTCCATGATCAGCAAAGGGAATTGCAAAACACTGGGGCACATTCATTTTGTGCTGATAATTGTTTTTAAACTAAGAAGTATGTGCAGCTTGCCAAGAAGCTTGAAGTCTTCTTGTTGCACAACAAAAATGCCTTGTTGCTGCACTCACCTGCTAAGTGTAGAGGTGACCTCATGCCACTGACAATCCTGAAGGATTAGCTTTTTCTTATGACCTTCATGACTGTCAGGTACATATATATATATGTGTGTATGTGTATATATATGCATATATTTGTATATATAGTGTAGTGTGTATATAGAAATATTTTGCACAGAAACACGAAGTTTGTCAGCTGGAAGTGGACATTCCTCGTAAAAATGACTATTTTTGTGTATGTGTGTTTGTTGTATGCTTCACCTCCAAAATCCTCCTTCTCTAAGTTCAATAGGCACGTAAATCAGTAAAAAATGTAGTGCCACAAAGGAAATGCATTCTGGCTAGAAGTTCATGAGTCTTGTGCATAAAAACCTGGGGACAATTTATGCAGTTACTCGGTAAGCTCACTAGATTTTTTTTTTAATGGTCTACAGAAGGGGCCTGGAAGCTTTGGTCAGAGTTGCTTTTCTCAGCAAGCTGCCATTGCAGTAGAGCTGGAGTGTTATGAATTCCTTTGTATATGTAATTAAAAACTGTCTTCTATCTTGATACCACACTGTGGTTAATGTTTCATTTACAAAAATGGGTTGACTTTAACAGGCTGGGAAAGTTGGTGATTCTTCTGGTGGCTGATGCAGGGGTACAGGGGTCTGTGGGCTCTTCTTCACTTGCTTACCCTGATTGGGAGAGTAGGATTAGCAATGCCAGACAATCTTGGTTTATTCCGGGTTTTGTGTTTATGAGGATGAATAAGGTGTTACTACGCTAGATAAGTTGTCACAGCCTGTGGCAGGGTGGCTGTCCCAGCGGTGGACACCTCCTGTTGAGTCCACTAATACGCCCCATTGCTGGCTGGTCAAAGACATTTCTGGAGTCCAGGGTTTGAATTCCTGCTTTTCACCCAGACGCCACCATACTCTGAATTTCAACAAATTTGTGAGGAAATTAGCAATGTTTCAAGCGGCTGCAGCGCGCGGCTCTTCAGTTATATTCCTGGGGTGCTGTGGTTGCATGGGCAGTGCCTCGCCAACAGACCGAGTTTCCATGTCAGCGAGCGCTGGGCGGCTGGTGTCACATCTTGACTGGAGGGTGGAATTCGCCTTGTCGGGAATGTGACCAGATCTATTGTTCGTAGATTATGGCTTGTCCCTTAAAACATTAGAACATTTACGCAGAGTGTTTCAGACTCGCAGCCTTGCCCGCCTGTGTTTAGCTTGGGGTTGCCAACTCCATCTGCTTGAATGAGGTGTCCAGCTGTGCACGGCATTGATGCTGCTCTCTGCACAGCCCAGGCTTCGTGTCCTTGTCCCAGAGAGGGCCTTGGGCCTCCTGGTCGCTGTTCCCTTGCACAAACCTTCCTTTCTTTGCAGGCAGTGAAATAGCAAGATCCTTCCTCGGCATAAATGAGCTGGTGGGGTGGGAGAGCGGCAGCAGCACCCTGGATTCACACCTTGGGGCTCGGGTGTAACCAGCAGATAAGTAGTTAGCATATTTCATGATGGCAGCAGGACGGTATTCTTTAAGCTGTTATGTTTCTAATGGAGTGGAGAAACGTCCTAAATATCGAATACTTAAGTTTTCAAATGGGATTTGGGAGGTTTCATATTGAACGTTATTAGTCCAGATAAGGAGTTACAGTCTTATAAGTGAAAGAGCTCCTCGTATAGAGAAGGAGCTTAGCATTGATATTGGGCAAGTTCCAACAGGTCCAGAGTGGATGTTTTCCATGTGCCCACGCTGTTTTAATATTGAAGCCCTTTATTTTCACCTGCATTAAGTGCTAATGAGAGCAGGGTGTCTTTTGGGCTGAATGGGAAATAAAGCAAGACAAGAGCGCTCTGCATCTGTCGTCGTGCTCAGCTTTCCTCTTGTCCTCAAATCTGATATCCTTCAACTTCATATTTCATTCGACCAAATTATGATCAGAGGAAAATGGTAATTTGATTCAAGGGGAGAAAAGCTGAATTAAAGCAAAAAACCAATATGTGGGAGATATTTGTGCAAAAGTAATGTAGATCTTGAGGAGAAGCTTTTGTAAATCAGCAGATGTAATCGGCGGCAAAGGAAGTTGTGTGTTGTACTGGAAAAGAAAAGGAGGGCTACGGAGTCCTGGAGCCATCGGCCCAGACAAAAAAGAGATGAAAGCAAGAGATCCTGATGGAGGGAACGGTTTGCTAATGAGATGTGGTTACTGCACCAAGCCTCTCTTGTGCTGGAGCTGGCACTGCTGCTGTTTTCAAATCACAGCCTGCTTTGGAGAGGAAAGTGAACATATTGCTTGTGAGCATGCCTGCAGCAGAGGACCTGCTCTCATTCCAGCTTCTCTGAGTGTATTTATGTGGTGCAGACTCAGTATCGGTAACTTGCTTGGATGGAGGAAGAGAAGACCTTGCGGTTAGTGTTCAGATGTGAGAGGACATGGAAGTACCCAACCTCAAGTCCCGGTGTCTTATGTAGCTTGTTAGACCTAGGTTGCATTATAGGAAAATCAAAAATATGTCTTGAGAGTAGTGAAAACTTGAAATCTTGGCAGACCTGGTCTCGAATTCCTTTTTTGCCCTACAGTGATCCCGGGGCTTAGCTAGTTAAGGCCCCGATCACCCCCAAAGCTCTTTGGGGTAAGGTGTTCAGATGGAGGATGGATTTCCGTGAACTTGCAGGATCTTTCTGCTGTTTAAACGTCTGCAGTTGCTGCCTGTGACAATACAAGATGGGCTGAGACTTACTATAGAGTCTGAGTGGTGTTTCAGTATTGGAAGTTGTGTCAGTGATAAGAAGCAAAGGAAGAAGCAGGAGATAACAGTCTGTGTTTTCCAAAGGGTTGAAGGACAGGGATGCTCGAGGACTCTGTTAGGAAGAGCACCACGCTGCCATGGTGTGAGGGACCTCAGGGTGGGCATAAGTAGGAGAAGGGAGATGGTTCATGGAGGAGGTGGGACAAAACTAAGGGTGAGACGGATATGCAATGTTGCTAAAAATGTGGTGATATAATTAATACTCCCGGGTTCAGCGTTGTCAATGGAACTCACCGATTTGCTGATGTTCAAAAAGAATGTAAAAATGAAATCTCTCTGCAGTCTCCCCACACACCGCAGTTGGGTGACGTCCCTCCCGTCAGCCCAGGTGTAAATGAAGGGGGAAGGAAGGAATGACAGAAAGGAGTCTCTTAATGTGCCTTTGGGATCATGGCACAGGTGTGAGTGGCTGCAACAACATCACCTTGGGATGCACTGTGTTGGGACTCATCGTTCTCAGGAAACCTTGCTCTGGGAAAACGCATCCCTGGAGCTCAGGTCCTGGCAGAGGAGAGTTAGTTGCACAGACCTTCTGCCTGTAGGAGTAGTCATGGTGGATGAGACCAAGATGTTACCTAAGGTGCCCTCCATGAATTGTTCTGTCTCTTCTCCTCTGTTGTGTTGGTGAGAGATTTTCCCACACTCCTGTCCTTCAAAGACATTTAGTTTGAGCTCTTGCTGGTTTTGATCCATCTCAGTTCTTTCCATTTCTAGAGATTAATCCTTTTTCTTCACCAGTTCTTCCATGAAAGGATTGTTGGGAGCCTTTAAAGGCTGGATAATGCAATTTTCAGTAAAATTCTCATTCCAGTGAGCTTTCACTGATTGACCTGTACGCATCAACTCTTACGAAAGCAAGCGCAAGACTAACTACCCACAATCTTGTGCATTGCTCGGTGTGACGTGCACTGCGTCCTAACAGCCATCAGCCCTGTGCTGTGTTGTGTTACTGATTTCTGACCTCCAGCGAACAGCTGATGTGTCCTCTGGAGATCCTTCTGCCATGCTCCTGGCTACGCTCTTGTGTCTTTTGGCATCCATCAGCAGGTCCGTGGCTTTGGCCGGCACTTCAGCCTCATTCCCTGCTTGGCCACTGCTGCTGGAGCAGCGTAATGACGTAGTGTCAGGCTACCAGATCCAACCCATTGACTCGTTGGCTTGGCGTACCTTTGCGGCTGCCTGCTGCATTCACGTTCAGAAGCATCCAGGATTTCCTTTAAAAATAGCTATGTGCTTTTTATGAGGAGTATTTTCCAAGTGCAATCTGAAGGCAGACCAGCATATTATAGTCTCCTTAAGTTTGCCGGCAGCGTTACCGAATAACTTGAGGTGTGAACTCCCTTAGCCCTCGTTGGTTGGATGTTAATGACACTGCTAGTCATCCTGTGGAAGGGAGGAGTGGGTGGCAAGCAGAGCCTGCAAGATGGGGAAGGGAGCCCAGCCAAAAGCATGCTGTTGCCAAAAGATTGAGGTGCTGGTCCTCTGCCTTCTGTCCATGCTCTTCTGCTGGCTATGTCGTGGGCTAGTGTTTGCTGGAGCCTTCTGTGAGTTGATTTGTCTCCCAGGAAAAGCACATTAAAAAAAAAAGCTATGGAGGGGAGGGAAAGGCAGGGCTTTCTGCCAGGTCGGTGAGTAAGTTGGCTCATGGAGGGCAGCAGCGAGTGGGGAGCAGGCACAGGGAGAGGAGGAGGATGGGTGGGAGGAGGAAGGCACCAGGCTCTGTACCATTAGACCACTTCAGCCACTCAAGGGCTCACCTCTGGTGTGGTGTAAGGGGCTGAGGATTGTGGCATTAAAAATAAAGAGAGGATTGAAGTTCAGCAGTGGTGTGCATGTGAAGGGAGCAGTTTCCTTCAGCAGCTTTCTCTGCAGCGTGGTCAGCCGCTCACGTGGACGTGGTTGAACCTGTTGTAACGCAGCTCGTGGGGTTGCTGTGACCTGGGTGGGGATGTCACCACAGCGTTGTTCATCAGAAGCCAACGTCTTGTGTCTTAATTACCCACTTCTCAGGCAGGCTCTGCTGTCCTTGGACTGGCTGTCTCTCTAGGTGTGCCACTGCCAGTGCCTGCGGACGGCTCCCCTGCCTGCAGCCCGACCTAGCCACCATGGCCATGGCCATGGTGCAGAGCAGAGGGCTCAGCTCCATTCCTACCACCTGCTCTAAGGCATGGCATGGTTCAGGCTTGGCACCAAAGTCGTCATCCCTCTGTGGTCACAACATCAGCTGTCCGACGCCGTTTTCTGGCACAACTTGATAGTGGTGGCTCTTTGACTTGTGTTACATCAGCTCCTCAGCATTGCTGGCTGAGGTCAGGTCTCATGGAGCTGAGCAACGCAGAGTCACACAGGTTCTAGTCTGGTTACAAATGGTTGAAGAATAAGCTGCAACCCAGGGTTGCCAGAGCCAGAGACAGGAGCGGGACCTGGGTTTCTGAGCTCTGGAGTGGTGCCATGTCCCCCGGGTCACAGTGCCGGCCTGGCATACCCCACCTCCACTAGACTTGGACCGGACCCCGTGCAAGTTCCCGTCACGCCTCAGAGTCCTGGGAGAAAAACACCTCCAAGCAACACACCTTCCAGCTGCTGCCAGGCCTCCACTGGATTTTTACCACATTAACTGTATTTTATGCCTGCAGGCTTCACCGCAGGGTTTGGTAAGCGGCTGCATTGCAGTCAGCCAGCTGGAACCATGCACTGGCCATTGGAGTCCTTGTTTTCCAAGTAGCTGGTGGATCTTACTCTTTAAGATGAAGTCAAATGGAGAATTTAGTTTTAGCACGTGCTATGTAAAAGTATTTGTGTCTCAATATCTTCCTGCTCCCTGCAGTCATTGATGTGCCAGGTCTTGCCCTGAGCTCCTTTGCAGCCCCAGGGCAGTCCTAGAACTCAGAGAAGACACGTGGAAACCCTCAGGCTCGCTCCCATCACCCTTTCCAGCCCTCTGCACTCTCCAGAAGCCTTACAGCCCTGCTGCACCCTTTGAACGTCGGCTTTGAGCAATTGCAGTCGCTCACAGAAGTGGTTCTTGAGCAGGTTCCTTCAGATGCACCAGCCAGTTTGGTTCACACAGCAGAGCTGTTGGGTGTGGGGGTAAGAGCAGTGGCTCGTGCCGGGCAGCCCATCCCTGCGGGCAGGAGCCCAGCACCCCTGTCCTCCGGCAGTGGGTGCTCCTCCCGCAGGGCGATCGCTCCTGGGCTGTCACCCACTAATTCGGAGCCTGCGGGATGAGGGGGACCTTCATGTCCTGTGGTCTGACCTGTCCTTTCCCAAGGGACTGGGA
Organism: Fulmarus glacialis; assembly: GCF_000690835.1. Lineage (NCBI taxonomy): Eukaryota > Metazoa > Chordata > Aves > Procellariiformes > Procellariidae > Fulmarus > Fulmarus glacialis. Next base: position 8,293 of record NW_009217008.1, on the reverse strand, counting down.
AACAAGGTGTGCTCTGGGCAGCTCCAGCTCTGATGCTGATGGTAGAGGATTTCTCTCTGTTTCTTCCAAAATTTGCAATGACTTCCCACGCTGTAGCTCGCCAGGGTGTATAAAAGGTTGGTAACAAGAAGTGAGGTGAAAACAACCTTCTGTTCCCAACTTCGGAGGAGGCTGGTGTGCTGGAGCGTGCTTTCGGTCAGCACCATACCTCAGGAAAAAGGGTAAAATCCCAGGATCGGGGAAATCCAGCAGTTTTCCTGAGACGCTGTTCTTTATGCGAAACCTCTTTATCAGGAGAGTGTCAATGGAGGGCAGCACCTAATTTCACCAGGGACCAAACTTATTTCTGAGCAAACTCTGCTCTGTTTGCCAGTGATACCGCAGGGATGGACGTGAATGAACCAGCTGGGTTTTTCTGTTACGGTGAGAATTTATTACAGTGTTTTACTTAGCCAGGCTTGCAGTGTCAGTATCTGCCTTACCCTTTCCCCGTAATTCTGGCCGTGCCGTGAGGACGGGGACTGCTGATCCCCGAGCGCTGGAGATGGAGGTAAGGGCCTTTTGCCTCCTGAATTTTGAAATAAGGCACGCTCTACTTTTATGTTTTAGGGTTTTTTTCCCATAAAATGCTGGTGGCCAGAGCTACGCATGGCTACTCTTAAGTGTAGGGTACCTTAAGTATTGTGTCTGATGGTTTATGGAGACACATTGTGCTGCTTAAATTTACCTTAAGATTTCACCCTGTTACTGCGATTCTTTTGAGCTAAACTGAAAAATGTGAAAATAGGTATTATTTGTTTAAAGCACTACTATGTAAAAAAATGTCTTTTTTGAAAGCTAAATAACCTGCTTGAATATTCAGGAAAACATATTTGTACTTCTGTACCCCATTTCCCAAGTTACAAATACTTAAAGCTTCTGCCCGAAACGCCATTGCTGTGTCCTCCCCTGGCACTGCACTGGTCCTGGCAGAAATTTTGGCACCGCGACCGGCAGCGCCCGAGTGATAAAGTAGTGAAACTCGATGGATTTCCGTTCCCGAGGTCAAACAACGCATAATTCATCCCCCGCTTCCTTTCCCTCTAACTCAAAGGACATTCCCCAGCGAGCCATAATGGGAGCGAGTGGTACAGAGTACTGCACCTCTCCCCAAGTGGAACATCTATGTGCTGCATGGCGGGGGAGCGGCTGCACTTTGGGGTCTGCACCGGCTCCACGGTGCTGGTGCTGCTGTGGGCTCTGCTCTTCCCCGCCTCGGCAGGGTGCTGCTGTGGGCATCGCCATGCACGCCAGCTCGGGTATTTGCCATCTTCGTGGTGTCCAGGCTGGACCGTGAGAGCGGTGCAAACCCCGTCCCTCCCCGTGCCATCCCGTGTCACACCTGCAGCACTGGAGGATGCATTTAAGCATCTCTCACCCATTTGAGGGGTCCCATCTCCTTTTCCCCCGTTGCTTCCTCTCAGCTGAAAGGTTTTAGTTCATTTTAGTTCTGCTGATTGTCTTGCTCTCTGCCTTCCCCAGACGTAGTCTTTTGTTGGGACAGGGTGGCCAAACCTGCAGGCTGTGTTCAAAACGCAGGTGTGGTAGGGGTGCGTACATGGCACAATTGTGTTTTCTGTTTATTTCGCCTTTTTTTAACAATTCTTTACCTTCTCTTTTCCTCTTTGACCGCTAACAAGCACTGAGCTGATGTTTTCCCTGCACATCTAAGACATAATGGCCAGCTGAGATCAGGTTTGACCCTTTCCTAACACAAAGCACAGATCTATTGCTTTTTTTGTAATTCTACTCTGATTTGAGCAGTTCGCTTGATTTTTAGTGATTTCTGCCTGTTCTCCCACTGGTGGTCTTCAGTACCCCGCATCTCCACCTGCAGAGCTGTGAGAAGGTCCTGGGTGAGGTTTGCACCTCCCGTTCCCCCGTCGGAGCGTGGTCCGCACAGGGGATGCTTCAGCCATTTCGTCTTTGCTTTCCCTGAGGTTTTGTTCGGTGCCATCTGGTCTTGGCAAGTTCTTACCGCTCGGTTTATCCAATCCACTCTGAAACCTTCTTGACTGCGTCCTGAAGATCTTTGCTGGTATTTCCATGGGCAAATGTGGTTAATTGTATGTTGGGGTGAGGGGGCAGACAAGCAGGAAGCCAGGGGGAGCATAAGCCCCAAAGAGACCCAGGCCATCAATTCATGGGGCAGTTGGGAGGCTGGTTTAGTTACGCCAAGGAGAGCTTTGGCTTTCAGACCCTGAAGATGGCCACGCCTGTGTGGGAAGGAAGCATTTCACACCTTTTAATGTGGTAATTAGAAATGCCTTCGGGGGGTTAAAGTCTGTATGATGAGCATGATCTCCATCTGCAGTGGTGGTGGCACGGGAGATGCTCAGTATCCGCTGGGTGTCCAATGTCACCGCCAGTCGGGATAGGAACAACTACGCACATGTCCTGGGTGCTGCTGGAGGTCCTGCTGCTCACTGCAGCTGTGTTTGGGCTAAGGGAAGATCTGCGTGGTGTGTTGGAGCCCATCCCATCATTGAGCTCTTGGTGGCTTCTGGGCTGGTCACAGCCAGATCTAGTTGATCAGGCAGCACGCATGGCTGCACATGCTGGCAACTACTTCATCGGCTAATAAGTCTTTTTTGCGGACAAGATAGGCCCTTCCTGCAGTCCCAGGAGACTAGAGAAACCCCCCATTGATATCTTTGTTTCTGCTCATCTCTGCTTTGGTCAACAAGCTCTAGTTGCAGCCTGCAAAGCTGGTTGCTCTCCAGTAACTTGCTGGTTTTGCTCTGTTTGAAGACGTAGATCATGGTGGTGTCCATGCCTGTTGGGGAGTTGGTGAGATCTACTATGGACAAATAGACCGTCCGCTTATTGAAAACAATGCAGGTCCTGGAGTTCTTACTTGGATTTTTTTATGAAGCATTTCTCTTTGAGCAAGCAAGAGGTGGTGTTGGTGTCCTGCTGCCTGAGGACCTGTTCGGCGGGGATGCAGCTCTGCAGGTGTTGCCTGTTTGACTTTTCCCACCTTTGGCACCTCTCGAGTGGGTTTTGAGGCAGTATCTCACATAGGGTAGGCGGTGAAAGCTGGCTTTGGCTGCTGCCTTCATTGCTAGCTGAAACTACCGAGGCTGTGGATGGACATTTTCCTGGATGCAGCTATGCTGGTGGATGAGCTTACTTCTCTTAATTTGAGCAAAGCCACCCGGGTTAGCATTTGTGTTTGATTTCTTGTCTGAGCTGTCGCACTTCGTTTCCCCAGAGCGGTCGTGTGCGCCGCTGTGGCCATGCCTGGGGTTCAACCGCAGGCCAGACGTGTGTGACTGTCACCCCTCTGCCCCTGCGTGCCTCAGTGACCTTTGGAAGGCACTGCTGGAGGGGGACACATTGCACGTGTCACGTTGCAGCCTCGTCGGGCTGAGCTGGCGGGATCGGTGTTGTCACAGCACAGCGGGAGCAGGAGCTGCCGGCTTCTCCTGCGCGAAACGGGGGTGAGCGTCCAAAGGAGAGAGCTGACACCAGGTCATCAACTGCTTCCCCCAGAAACCCCACGGTCCTCTGCCCCGGGCCCTTGTGGTGGGCACGGAGCTGCGGGAGGAGGCAGCGAGTGAGCCCCGCTGCATCCCCCGTGCAGAAGGGGCTTGTTTGCACCGTGATGGTCTCATCGCATCTAGAACTGCCGGCAGCCGTCCAGACGTGCTCGGCAGACGTGGTGGTATGCGAAACTACCTTCACATTAAGCATTAACAGAAAGGCAAGCCTTGCCTCCAACAGCGTGGGTGAGGAAGCACGAGGCTATTCCTGTTTTCTT